>NC_087317.1:10126346-10431923 GCF_037043105.1 Vanessa tameamea
ACGGTCGCAACCCTTTTATACCATTAGAAATCTTATACCACCAATCTACTAAAAGGAGTGAGAATTCATCAATTAGTACCGGAGTGTTTTATACAGAGGAATCGTATTCACTATTGTAATGAAGTTAGTGTAGCGCAAACATTCGTTTTTTTTTTTTTTTAATTTAATTAGACGGAAGTATTTATAATATAAACCAATAATTTTTTTAAAAATTGTAATTGGTAATAATATAAAATTATCTTTTTCATTTAAAATACAACCAAATATGATCGTGAATTTGTTAAATAATATATTAACATATTATATTATAGCTGCTAATTCCATTTAAGTTAAATGTCACGCGAGAACGTAATTATGTCAACACGAAACGACAATTAATGCAATGTATGACACACAGTTTAAAAATGTATATTCAAATATATGTAAACAAAAATATATTAGCACACGTATTCAAACAACAAAAACATTGCCATGTTTTGTAAAATCTAACATTGTTAATATTTAAATATAAACTATTATATTTAGTATATAAAATGAAAGTAACTGTTTTTCTTAATATCTTTGACAATGATAAAAAAAAAAAAAAATTGATATCGCTCGTCTGCACAAAATGCTCCCTACCAAGACACACCTACGCCGCGCCTAGGGCGGTGACCTCTACCATAAATTTAATAACCTAACATAAATCACATCAACACACTCACTAGCCCTCGCCAGCCGACAGCGATTAGTGATCCCCTCACCGTTCGAAAAGTAGTTCATTGTATTCAGTTTTGTCCGTGTATCTACATTGTTGAGTCTATACAAGATTATATAGACTACTTGTTTCGTAGCGCGGCTCCACCCATTCGGTCACGTGTTATTTATTTATTAAAGAACCACCAACAAAATTACATGTGGATATTTTACATAAAATTTATCTATCCTTAGGTTGCAATTATACATATAATTTCACTTAAATTATGTTAGATGTCTTATAACGTTTTTAATGCCCCTGACAACATGTACGTTATTTCATAATGATTTTTGGAGTAATTAAAACGCAATGCATAACAAATAAACAAACAAATTTTCACATTTATAATATTAAAATAACACGCGTAACAATAACCGTTTTTACGGTTAGAGACTTTTATTTCCTCAAAAGATTTACATTTAAATCACTTACAGAGAAAATTACAAAACAATTAGTATAAAAATTATGTCGAATCGGCGTACATAATAGAAGTAATAATACAATAACGCAATCATATCAGTACAATGCTAACAATACAAGGATATTTTGTGATGTAAATGTAGGGTAGTCTACGAAAAAAATATATATACATATGTAGTGCTTAAACAAAATAATGAAATTTGGTACACATATAGTCTAGAACCTGAGAAAGGAGAGGCTACTTTTTATTTGGAAAAAAGTGTTGTAAAGGGTTGAAAAGGGGGTTGAAAGGTTGTAAGTTGTTGAAAGTATTGTCATTTTTAGAACTAGAAGCATAAAACTTATATTTTAGGCTGTACACTTATAAACTAACATTTCATGACACCCACTAAGGAGCGAATTTTGGAAGTTCTACCCCTAAAGGGGTGAAATAGGGGTTGAACGTTTGTATGGAAGTCCGCAATTTTTTACGTTAGAAACATGACACTTTATTTTTGGGACATTGATTAAAAAGGAGTAGATACTTATTTAAGTGTTTATGTATATTATACCCCTACGGGGATGAAATAAGGGTTGAAAGTTTATATAGTATCCGTCATTTTTTCAGATAGAAACATGAAACTTTATTTTTGGTGATAAAAAATGAGTAGATACGTATTTAAGCGTTTCTGTATATTTTACGCCTAAGGAAAAAAGTAGGTGTTGACATTTTGTATACAGGTTAGTCTGGAAGTCCGTCATTTTTAAAGTTAGAAGCATGAAATTTTATTTTTGGGCTACCGATTATAAATGACTTGATACGTATTTAAGCGTTTCTGGATATTATACGCCTAAGGAGAGAAATTGGGTTAACAATCCGTATACAGATTAGTCTGAAAGTCTGTCATTTTTGAAGTTAGAAGCATGTAATTTATTTTTGGGCTACCGATTAAAAATTAGTTGATTCGCATTTAATCGTTTCTGGATATTCTACCCTAAGGGCTGAAATACACACCGATGTGGTATACAAAGAGGTTTTATATTAACCTAATATTTGAAGTTAATTTGTAAATATATTCATATTCTAGGAGAGTAAAGCCGCGGGTATCAGCTAGTAAACTATAATTGAAATTGTTATATATTGATATAATTAAAATATAATTGAAGTTCTATGTTTTATCAACACTATTTATGTGATGTGAGGTATTTTTTTGCTTAGAAAATAATTTTATGGAAGGTACACACGTATACAGGATTCTAAAAGTGGGTATGACACTACCTCCACTGGTCAAAGGAGCTAGTGTATTTTTTGCCCATGGGAAATGCAATAACCATTCTAGTCCACGTCGTCATCATTAGTATAATAACTGTTTTCAATTGTTATTTCTATATAATCAGGTAATTTATTTAAAAACAAATACTATTCTCCTAAAGATTACTGTTTACTGAGTTTTACGGGTTAATACGAGAATTCACAAATATATAATAAATTAGACATACTTCCAATTGAAATTTTTTGATTTTTTTATATATATTGTTACACTGTTTGCTTTACAAATGTGTTACAAAGAGCATGTAACGCAAATATTCTGACTTTTAAAGTGATAAGTCTTAACATAGAGTTTGAAAGAACGAAGAAAGAAAACTTTCAGATATTCCATAGAGTATGAGATAATTTTATTCGTTCTATTAAAAAAAAATGATAATAGCAATACATTTTCCACTAGTACATTTCTATCAATAATAATTGTATAATCTATGCTAATCTAATGGTCTTGCGAAAAAATTGCGTTTTGAACATCGACGAATCGTATCAGAGTTTTGGAAGAAAAATTAAAGTGGATTTAACTAGTTAAGTCTAACAATGTTGTAATATAAAAAGAGATATATTAATCAAGAACTGTTACTAGAGCAGAATATAGCCGAGTTATTAGGGAATCGCATGAAATACGTAAATTTGAAGTTTATTTTATCATTATATCTGCTTTGATTGGAATAGGCTATACCTACTTCATGTCAATTTTAGTAGGGACAGAAACGTTTTCTGTCCATCAGAGTCCTTTCTAAATCCCATCGTGATATAAAATGTCGTAAGCGTAAAGGACGATAAACGGACATTATTATTTCTAGAAAATGATTTTCCATTACGCCTTTCAACGAATGTTTTCTTTGGACGTTTTTGTTTTACGTACATTAAAGATTTTGTATAGCTCTCGCCCTTTATGTTATCGATTGATTATACAAAGCTGTGCAAGGTTCACGACTAACGAATAACCATTTGCATTCTTTAATAAATATACACAGTATCCATCCACCCACATTGAAGCGTGATGAATAAATTCTAAGACTCGTCAAGAGGGGAGGAAGCCTCTCCTCAGCAGTGGGATATTAACAAGCAGTTTACTATATTCAAGATACGATTTATTTTGTATATAGATCATTTCAAATATTAGAAAAAAATATTTAGTCAAATCTTTGAATAAATATTTTATTTTATTTAACATTATATTGATTTTTTTTCGTAAATATAACAAACATGTTTAAAGATAAATGCTGTTTATATATTTATATTGACATAATGAGTATACGATTAACAAGTCAACAGTTTATCATTAATGGTTATTGTTAAATAAACATGAATATACCGTACAATGTAAAAAATAACGAATACTTACTTCGTCTCATTAATTTCACGAAATTTCTCAGTCGAAACTTCCTATAATCTGATTTTTACGAGGAAACTTAACACCGAAAGAGTGCAAAGTTCATGAATAAATAAACTGGGAATAAATCAAACGGGATTTAGCGGCAACCACACTTTTCCGCTCAAATTTGTCCAACCGTAAAATGGTGTGGCCATACATTAAAATTTCATACACTATATTTCATACCTTATAATGGAAACACTTTAATTAGTTTGAGTTATCTTAGCGATACAGCTTAGAGACTATTTGGTTTATTATAATTTTAATGACATAGACCTTCGAATAAAGCATATTTGTCAGAATATTTATTTATTATTTATATATATTTATTTATATTTGACGACCTCCGTGGTCGAGAAGTGTGTACATCGGTTTTCATGGGCACGCCGCTCCGAGGACCCGGGTTCGATTTCCGGCCGAGTCGATGTTGAAAAAGTTCATTAGTTTTCTATGTTGTCTTGGGTCTGGGTGTTTGTGGTACCGTCGTTACTTCTGATTTTCCATAACACAAGTGCTTTAGCTACTTACATTGGGATCAGAGTAATGTACGTGATGTTGTCCAATATTTATTTATTTATTAATAAATTTCCACATTATATTAAAAAAAATACGAAATATAAAACCTACTTTGTTTTTGTCGATTATTCTGAGTTTAAAACAATATTCCGAACCATATAACATCTTAATATAAAGGTATTAAATTTAAAAAAAAAACGATTTATAAAAATAATAAGCTGAAGAGTGCAATACTCCCTGAGTGAGTCAAGTACTGACTTGGTACAAACCAAATATTTACTTATTTCAACTCCTTTGATGCATAACTAAACAACAAGTAGACGTAATTAAGCAAATACAATTAAATAATGAAAGCTTCTATATACATTATATTCTATATAAATTATACCAATATGAGTAAATGCTTTGCCAAGTAAAATATTTTTTATATATTCGTCGGCGGAAAATCACGTATTTAAGAAAAACACGTGCCCGGAAATTATTGTTTTAATTATTTTTTATAATTGAAAACTGTTTGATTGTTAAATTAATAATATTTAGTGAATTTTGTGATGTTAAATTAGTTTGAAATAGTTCATCGTTCATAAATAGGTGTTATATTGAGTGAATAAAATAAAATAAAATAAAAATAAATTTACTGACATGAAAAGTTTACATAGTCACAAAACCAGTGTTCCCGCACTAGGCAAGCATGTCTAGCGGGTACCAACTACCGGTTACAATTTCGTATGCTTAAACAAGAGCTCGGACGATATACGATCCCATAAAGAATTACATAATAATATTTAGTTTTTTTTTTTTTTTATGGCATTGGTAGGCGGTCGAGCATATGGGCCACCTGATGGTAAGTGGTCACCACCGCCCATAGATAAAGGCGCTGTAAGAAATATTAACCATATTCCTTACATCACTTATGCGCCACCAACCTTGGGAACTAAGATGTTATGTCCCTTGTAAATTCGTTATATAAAGTACAGCAATATATATGAAAAATAGAATAGTGTGTAATACCTAATTGCCTCCACCCATTTTTTTTATAAAGGGCCGAACGCCCGCCGCTATCGGGAGGCTTGTTCGAGCCGTCGGAGCGATCGGACCTCCTCAGTTTGGAATAAATCAGAGAAGAATATTTCCTGAGTTTAATTTCACACTTTCGGGGATGGATACAAATCCAAACCCTGACATTCGTGACGTCAGCAATGCTGACGTCATGTTTTTTAAAAACAAGCCTGGACAAGCCACTTCGTCATATTTAAAAACATTTTATTGCGTCAAAATCGTTGACTTCTTGAAACAGAAATTGGAATCCAGTATTTAGGCTGTGCGGGCGACAATTTTGACAATTCGAGAAGTAAATTTTACCGTAACGCGGTGTTGAAGCTATACGAGCAAAATTATAAAACTCGTAGTAATACAGTTCTCAGACGTAATTTTAATATCTCACTCGAATAAAGTGCATTTCAAAATTCTATAGAAATACTTAAACCATGTACTTACAAGGTCTACACTTGTACGCAACTTCCACAAATTTCCTCGCACGCGGACAGGGGTCTACCAATTCAGGTTTCGACTTCGTGCTGAACTTGCATTGCGGCTTCTTTTGACATGCCTCGACCACGGTTTGCAGCAGCGAATACTGTATGGAGAAGTTCGTTGACATTTAGCCAGTTAATATTATATTAGCTTATTTGCTGGACGCTTCGTTCATTAACAATTTACATGACAAGACTGCTTATACATCGTTTTAATATTAATAATGAGTTTATCTTGGCTTATTTTAGAACATTATATGGTCATAAAGGTACGCTGTAAATTGTCGAAATTGATAGTTGTTGATAAATAAATTAAAAAAAGAAGAGTTTCGCTAATCAAATTAATATAATTTTCTTATAATTATAATAATATAAAGGACGAAGTAAATAATTATGGCTGGGTGGATTTTACCCCCAAGACTCTATATAAATGTTTTACATCAAAAATAAAAGTAAAGATGCAAGTATTCCAGTAATGTATTATTTTTAATCTAGTATAATTATATTTGAAGCAGAAAGACAAAATAATTGGATATCCTGACGGTAAGGTCGCTAACCTTCGATCATATAAATTGACATCGTGGGTAATATTATGTATAATTATGAATGTACATATAATTGCTATAATATTTGTAAAGATATAAGCTTAAAATTGACATTATTTGACTGTATTCTCAGAAATGAATATGACATCACTTTAGATAATATTTTCTTGGTGGTAGAGGTTCGTGCAAACCTACCCACTTTTCATATATTCTACCCGCAAACAGCAATACTTAGTATTCTTCTGTTCCGATTTGATGGGCAAGTGAGCCAGTGTAACTACTGGCACAAATGAATTTAACTTCTTAGTTCGCAGGGTGGCGCATACGCGATGTAAGAAATTTCACTTACCATCAGGTCCATGGCCCATTTGGCCAAAACCTATCAACGATAAATTAAAGAAAAAAAATCTCGAAATGTTTCAAAGTTGCTCGACATTTATGACGAGACAAAAATTAAATTAAGACTTAAAATAAAAATATCAATATCGTTGATCATGTTGTATTCTCTCATGTTTGCTAACAACATTGGCGAACGTGGTTAAAGTGTCACGCATTGCATACAGCAAATACGTGGGCACATGGCAAATAACCGCAACATTTTAAATTTCATAATAATAATTATGTTTCAATAACTCTCATCTCATCTCAAATATCATTTTTTGTCAGATTAAACACTACCACCGGTTCAGAAAAGAATGTACCGTGTCCTGAGAATAACCATCGAAAAAAACTCAGCGAGACTTTTTTTTTTTGTTTATTTTATTATTTACAAATATTCGATTTGAAAAGAAATAGCCAGAAGGCGATGGTTTCATTCCCAAGGTGCGCTATCAACCATAAACTTAATATTTGTACAGTAACCTTTCGTACACGAGTTCTTTAACATTATTTTTTTTCAATTTTGGCTGATAGCGATTACATTCTGATCGCTGCGAAGACATCGCTGTTGATTATTGATATTTTTACTGATTCACATTATCTTTCGTAAACAAGAGACATTAATCCGTCTATTTTACAGTTCCGAGTTGATATGGTTTCCATACTGTGGTACCCATTGACCTTTAGACCGTATCATGTATTTAAAAATCTTATCAATATCGTACAGCTTAACGCTGTTGATCATCAGTCAGCCAGGACTCTTATAAACCTTTTATAAGTGTAAAAATTGCCAGCAGTCCTGTCTGGGTGTTTGTGTAAGTTAAAAAGAAGATTACGTATAACACAACTAACAGCGTTATCAGACATTGTGCAACAATTTTATGTAATATAACTTTTCATTGTTGCGAACTTTACGAAATATAATATCTGTATTAAAGCCAATGTATGTTATGTTATTATGATTATTTATTAAAGCCAAGCGCATCCAAGTATACGCCATGGAGAATTTCGCTTGGAATCATGTTTCAAATTTCTAATTAACTATATAATTTATATAAAGTATATCAAGAATATACCTGCATAGTATTAGGCCATAAACACTTTTCCTCTTCAGCTAAATCGTCGACTTTTGAGTCGAAAGCAACGCATCCGTGCCCTCCAGGCGCCGCTTTACCGTACTGAGCGACTTGAATATTGATAGAAGTACCAGGAGGGCAGGATAGGGACACCATTTCGTCATCACATGCAGCTCGCTGAGTGGTCTTGAGAGTGCCAGCCAATAAAGCTATAACAAAAGAAGGAAGTTACACAGATTTACCAACAAATAGAAAAAAAAGTATGACGCTTAAATTATCTTATAAAAAGTGCTACAAAATATCGATAAGATCGACATTTGATCTGTACAGATTATATTCAAATATAAAATACTTTTAATTTGTACAGACTGTGTACGATTCAAAAGAAGTTCGATATTTAAGGACGTACTTGTAGTATTGAATATGAAATTTCACTGCGGCCGGCAAGTAAAGCCAGTATACAATTACGAATCGAATAATAAAATACGAAAAAAAAAAAAACTATAACTTCATCGAAGAACTATACAAGGTCTAGCTATCCTGTTGTTCAGCTCATATTAAAATAATGAGAAGGGTAATAGAGGTTAATTATTAACTCAAGACTTTCTGATTTTTGTTTGCCGAATAAAAATAAACGTTATAAAAAATACTTTAAAATAATACGTGTTGTATTTGTGGTATTTTGGAGTTAGTTAGCAAGTAGCAATTAGTTATTTTTTTTAATTTAAGTCTTATAATGTACAAATATATATATTAATAGGTTTATTTCATACTGCCTTATGTTTATTTAATTACAGAACGGCGAAACAATAAGAAGAGCCGAGATGGCCCAGTGGGTAAAAACCCGCAATGGAGCAGCGTGATGGTCTATGCTCCAAACATTCTCCTCAAAGGGAGAGGTGGCCTTAGCCTAGCTGTGCGAAATTTACAGGCTGTTAATGTTAATGAAACAATAAGAGCTTGGTAAATGAAAAACAAAAACAAATCACAATTTCAATTCAAAGGAAACAAGCAAAGTGTGATAAGTAACTTTCACAGATAATTAATTATATATTATTATTATTTTTTTTTTTAATTTCTTCATAAGTAAGCAGACACATGAATAACCTGGTTGAATTTGATTCTGGCAGAAATCTATACCGTCCCTGATATCGCCAATGCAACTTGGGAACTCAGATGTTATTTGTAATTACACTAGCTTACTCACTCTTCAAACCGGAACATAATAAATACTATTTGGCGGTAGAATATAGGTAACCTACCCAGACGAGATCGCTCCAATTTGCCACCAAGTAAAAATAATTCAGGTATTTAATACAATAACAACTAGTTTCCGACTTCTCAAAGTTAATACATCTTGAGTTATAGTATTCGTTTTTATAATAAGCTACTACAGTCATTTTAACTTGACCCATTATAAAATATTTAATATCATATAAAAAAAAAACATTAAATAAGGCAAACTGCACAATACAAGATTATATTGATGATAAAAAGGCGTGGACTCAGTATTTGTTGATTTCTAGGAATTAATATACTCTAGAAATGAATACCATTAAATAAAATCATATTCAGAACGCTGTAGTAGTAATTTTAGAATTTATATTTTTGCGTTACAGATACCGTAATATTATATAAATTAAATTAAGTATAATCAATTAAACATAAGGCGTCATGGGGGACTACGCTGGAATCGACCCCCTTCATAGAAGGTCTGACCTAATTGTATGACATAATTTCTCCTTAATTCAAAGGTTAACATTTAAGGTCTTTAAATCCCTTTTTTTCTGTCATATTTACGTTACATTTTGTGTCAGAATAAAAATTATTATTATTATGGATATTATGTATAATTTTCAAACACGTTGTATTTAAGGAGATTAATAAAATTAGGATAAAGGAATAAAGCTTTGATGTATTCGAAATAGATAAACTGTGGAAGATATAGAGATAGATAGCATTTAAAATATGGCAAGCAGATTTGATTTAATTCAGTTAGTAGAGCCCGAAGTCAATACAAGACAGATAGACAAAACTATTAATCAAACAAATTAAAGAAAAGCACTTCTCTATTTAGATCTTAAATAACCCTCCAATGCTGAAAGAAATGATTGCAATAAATAGTCACTTAATCACAATCAAACTTGTGACTTTTTAAATTAAATAAGTTCAAATACCCGGTACATTAACCAGACTATTATGCTGAGTTTCGAGATCACAAGCTGACGTCGAAATTCAAATCAATTTCATGGTTCGCAATGAAATATGACGAGGCTTTTCAAAGGCAATCGAAACGACGAACAAAGCCACCCCGTTTGCCTGTCTCGTATACCTTAGTGACTGTATTCTGTTTAAAAACAATATTAAATATTACAAAATTATGGACATAACGTAACCATCATCAACACCTTTTTACCCATCCAATAGAGACAAACTCGATACTCACTCGAAAACGATCGTTCAATCTCAAAAAATTATTTGCAATATTGACAATAATGATGAAAACATTTTAAGTATCAAAATCGCAATGTAACGATTATTAATAATTCAAATGTGAAATAAAAAGTGATTTATTATATAACAGCAACCCCTCAAATTAGAGATACATTCAATGGTTCTAATAGAATAACGGAAATTTCAAAGAGAAGACGAATATAATTTTAGTTTATTGGATAAGACTTTTACTTAACAGATCAAAGTTTTCCCTTCCCTTTGTAAATTAAACAAGCACTCCATTTATATTAACGTAGAGAGCTTCTTGATATATAAACATTTTCAAGACGAAAGGCTATACTGGAAGGATAAAAAGTTGATCGATTATCTATCAAATTTATAAATTAATTATTTGAAACGATTTATTTATAATTTTGCGTTTAATTTTCTTTAGTTCCTACTTTTCCCATTCCTGCAAAACTTAACTTTCAGTGTGTGTTCAAGTCTACGCGTGCGCGTGCGCAGTGCGACATCAATCGGGATGCACACTAGAGGAGCAAGTTTAAACCTCATCCTTCCACGCGGTTCTACGGCTGGTTAGAAAATTTACGTGAAGTAGAATTTCACCTAAAACAGGCAGGTATCCTCGCGACGTTTTTCTTCACCGCTAAATTAAGCATTTAAAAACCCAATATTTTTACTCGATTAGGTATCCTAGCTCTATAAATTGTATGACTTCGGGTTTATTATTATATCAACTAAATCGTTAGCTGGCAATGAAATTAAGATGCAGCATCATCTTCTGATATAAGTTTAATATATATATTGGTAAAGATTTTTTTAAAGATAAAATAAACGTCACTTCTTTTATATAGATTGTAAATTCACGATTCATTGTTTATCGGCCAACACGCATAAAATTTTGATATCAAAAATCAAAATCAAAATATACTTTATTCGAGTAGGCTTTTACAAGCACTTTTGAATCGTCATTTAATTCGAAATTCAAAATTCAAAATTGTTTCCTATTAAAATATCTATCAACAATTTCAGTAGTAATAAGAATTTAAATACGTTTTCGCTTTCTTTCGGTTTGTCAATAAAACGTTTTATTTTGTCAATATCACGTACAATGGAGTTGACAGGAAATAGATTGATCACTCGACGTTCGAGATAATCGAAGATCAAAATACTGTGAAACTACTATTGTAATATAAATAATTGAATAAAAATGATATATATATATTTTTCAATTATAAAGTACAAATATTAAATGAAATTGATTGACTAGGATTATCCGTGACTCGTCCCGTGTCACACACTTGTGAATACAAAAACCTTCCGATTTATATTGTAGTAGATCTACCTATGACAAGTAATATTTAGAGAGTGTTTTAATAAAATAGCATTATGACTGGTTTAGTTGAAACTTGAAAGCGTAAAAAACAAGCAACCAAACTATATTATATTAACGAGTATATATCTTTTCAAATAGTTACTGCATAAATCTTGACCGATTAGAATGGTGGCAAGAATGCTAGCAGCATTTCCCCGTTGAATCTGTTTTGTTTTATGATATCTGTAGGCGGCCGAACAAATGGGCCAATGGGATGGTAAGTGGTCACCAACGCCCATAGACAATGGCGCTGTAAGAAATATTAACCATTACTTACATCACCAACCTCGGGAACACTGGCTCACTCACTCTTCAACCCGGAACACAACAATACTGAGTACTGCTGTTTGGCGGTAGAATATCTGATGAGTGGGTGGTACCTACCCAGACGGGCTTGCACAAAGCCCTACCACCAAGTCGAATTTGTTTTATCTTTGCAAAAATAATAGTATCATCATTATAAATAACAGTACAAATCCATCGATTCTTTTAATCGAACATATTTTACGCTTGCATATAATATTTTGTTCTACCTAATACACGAGTGTAAATATAGTAGCGAAACTCGTAATTAACCAATCCATATTAAAATACATTTCTATGTTCAAAAAGAAACATCAAATAATACCTCAAGGAAACTCCTCACTCTAAGTAAAACGTATCATGATTCCGACTCCGCCAAGTGCCAACAAAGAACACGCGTATGTTTATCACGGCTCGAAGACGCCAACAACATTAGACAGACAAAAGAGCATCGCATCCAATATAACATACTGCGCCGTGAAGGAAATCGTGTGAAACAATAGTCGGAGATAATGTGAACAAACGATCTTGTGGAATTCCCCCACACTTTATAAAAGTCTCTTCACACGAGTGGAATGTAATAGCCCTATAAAATATAGTTACTACGTTTGTGGGACCGAATATACATAATTGTTTTGTATGTTATGTGCCTTGATAAGGGCGATAAGAACAATATCACTAATAATAAGTAATAAACGAAGGGGTTTGAGGTGTCTACTTCATTCGTGTTGCAAGTCACAGCTACATAGGGTACCATTGGAAATCAGTGTTGGGATTAGGAACCCAACTTGGAAGCTGAGCGGTACAGCTACTTAGGATGCGATTGTTGTCATTGTCTATCAAATCTCTTTTTTGTTATTCTTTTCATTATTGCTGTGTTTTTTTTTTAAGATTCAGTTGTGTATACTTTGTTTATTTTTCATCCGGTTTGTTTCAATAGTGCCGTGTCCTAAATATAATATATCCTTTCAATCTTTCAATTACAAAGTTCGTATTTCATACCATCAGTTTTTTTTTATGAATAAATCGTTCAAGGATTTTTCAACTCGGTTTAAATTAATTATAACATTTAAAGCACCTTATTCCTATTATTTATCTAAGGTAATTATTGATTTTCAAAAAGCAGCGATTCATTCTCTGAACGTTCTATTGCACACGCATCTAATCTTCACGTGACAATACACACGTCTCGCGAAGCCTAAAGTAATTGTAAAGTAATTTGTTATTGAAGTAAAATTTAATATAAATATACCTTATTGAAGCGTACAGCAAAAATAAAAACATAGTGTTTTAGTTATCATCAAACCCATTAATTATATCATTGAGAACGAATTTTATTTTCCAAATATGTAACATACTACCTGGTACCCGCGGCTTTGCCCGCGTAGAATATGAATATATTTACAAATTTACTTAAAATATTACGTTAATGTAATATCTCTTTGTATTCCACATTGGTGTGATTTTCAGCCCTTAGGGTAGAATATTCAGAAACGCTTAAATACGTACCTACTGATTTTTAATCAATAGCCCAAAAATAAAGTTTCCTACTTCTAAATTCAAAAATGACGGTCTTCCAAACTATCCTATATACGAAATGGCAACTCAATTTCTCTCCTTAGGCGTAAACTATCCAAAAACTCATCATTAATTAACTCATTTTTAATCGGTAGCCCAATAATAAAATTTCATGCTTCTAACTTAAAAATGACGGACTTCCAGACTAACCTGTATACGAAATGTCAACCCCTACTTTTTCCCTTTAGGCGTACAATATCAAGAAACGCTTAAATACGTATTTACTCATTTTTAATCAGTGTCACAAAACAAAAGTTTCATGTTTTTAACTTAAAAAATTATTATCTCGCATAAAAACTTTCTATTCTTATTTCAACCCCTCAGAGGTACAATATCAATCAATATTCCTTTTTAATCAGTATCCCAAAATTAAAGTTTCATGTTTCTAACTTAAAAAATTACGGAGTGCCATACGTTCAACCCCTTTTTCACCCCTTTAGGGGTAGAATTTCCAAAATCGCTCCTTAGTGGGTGTCATAATATTTTAGTTTACAGCCTAAAATATAAGTTTTATGCTTCTAGTTCTAAAAATGACAATACTTTCAACAACTTACAACCTTTCATCCACCTTTTCAACCATTTACAGCACTTTTTTCAAAATAAAAAGCCTATGTCCTTTCTTAGGCTCTAGACAATTTGTGTACCAAATTTCATTTAAATCGGTCCAGTAGTTTTGGCGTGAAAGCGAGACAGACAGACAAACAGACAGAGTTACTTTTGCATTTATAATATTAGTATGGATTGCATTTGAGTCATTCAAATGCTGACTTTACTTTACGTACTTAATAGTCATTAATTCTTCCTCAAGTGAAGATGCGTTTCTGAATATTCCGACGACAATGATACAATCTATTTATTAAACAGAAATATCAGATGATTAATAATTAATTAGACAGTCACCAAATGTCTTATACGATTCTTCTCTGTATTCCTCTTCATTACTGCTCCACAAGATGTATACGTCGTAGTGTTTATAGATTCGTTTAGAAGAAAATTGATTACTATTACCTTCTGCTCTGTTTAATAATCTTCTTTGCCTACATTTGAAGTCTGGTATATAGCACTAAAATAAAACGTAATAGGTTTCACTGGCCCGACCCAGTATTTTTACCCAAAACCTTAAGCTCTGTAATCTTCTAACTTAGCCATTAGACAGACAGATGATAATTTAAAAACTAGTACTCAAAAATAAAATAATATAACAGACATCTTTAAAATTTTCTACGCTTATCGCGAATAATCTCAAGGTCGAATAGAAGGCCTAAAAGGAAACGCTACTAAACGTTCATACCATCATTTAATCTGTATATTTTCTGAAGTTCTTTTTAAGTGTTAATTGCATTAAAACTTTTTGAATCTATTTGTTTTTAGTACTATATTTTATTTACATTTATTGTACATCTTTAATACATTTTAAATTAATCCCCAGATTTATATATAAAAATTAACTAACATACCGTTTTAGTCTTCCTCGTCTTATAATAAGTAACAAAATTCCTATACGGTGTATGTCCATCGAAGCTACTTTCAAGAACTCTGTCCATAAAAAACTTAGAGATTAAATACATCGAGATATTTTAATAAATATTACACTTTATATTTCTTCGGTACGACATGTGGTTTGACTCACGGTCTATCCAACGAGGCCGTCAGAATTATGCTAATAAACAAAATTAATCTAAGATATTAATTATTAATCACAAGTTGAAACTGAAAGCACTGTGTTGTATGAAACAAAATTCTATAATTAAATGTTGTCAACATGTTAAACTCGGGGAGCATGGTGCAGTGGACTCACATTTACCTAAAACTTTTCAACTTAAGTGCCATTAAATTTAAGCAGTTTCTCCTAAGTAGGCGACTGACAGTGTTTTTGTTTTGAACCATAATATGAACTAAACAAAACACGCTTAGGATTACACAGACGTATTGTTTTATAAACGAACTAGCTGCTGGATTAAGGCCTCCTCTCCTATTGACTCACATGACTTCATTTATACAATGTAGATTCCAGCTAATGTAATAGTATAATTAGGTATTAGTAATAAGAAAAATAAAGGTGTGGATGAATCAATTTAGGCTTTTCACGTTTTGTCGCAATGTCAACTGTTTTGACATTTAATCAAATCAATTAGTATGAACAAATCTGTCACCTAGATCTATTCACTCCCAAATTAGCGTCCCTCCACATTATCGGCGTGCATTAGTATGAGTGAGTGACACTCGTACTTACGAGATGTCTTATGTACATAAATAAGCGTAAAAACATCAAAAAATACAAATCGCATTATATTCGTTAAATTTATTTTATTAAAAAATTATCAATTTATCAGGATGCCCTTCGCGTTAAACTAATTAACGCTTCGTGAGTGATTTTTTTTTTCGCTTTGTAAACGCTCTTTCGCCTATGTGTGTACGTCTTATGTGGGGCTCGCCGGCGCTGAAGGCGCAAAATACCCACTAAATAACCAGCGGTACCCACTCCTTCTTTACGGGGCGGCATCACGGGATCGTTTACGCATGCTACCGTGACGCCCCGACGGTTGGCCAATCTAGAGGAGTTCCCGGGGTACAGAGAACCCCCCTACTCCCGGTGACGCTTACAGCGGGGGGATCAGTTATGCATAGCGCTGATGCCTTCTCCCCGGTCATCTTCGTCGGAGCGAATCCACGGAGGCACTCTCCTCACGCGCCCGCTCCGCAGCCTCTTTCTGCGACATTACACTTTCGCAGAAAGAGACCATGTCGTTCCAGCACATCTCGCTGCCTAGCATGGCGTTTATCACGTTCGGCAACGAGTGATCTCCGCCGACAATCGCCACCAGGGAATGCCTCTGGGGCAATTTATTGATCTATTCACTCCTTCGTGAGTGAATAGATTAATAAAATATTCAATGTTTTGGTTATTTTCCTATTTCTTTTATTAAGGCGGTAAAGGAAAACATCGTGAGGAAAACGAATAAGACGGATGATAATATTTAGTTTATCTATTCCGCATTGGAATAACATGGCAAAATGAGCTCCAAAACCTTCTCATTTTTTTATATCATATAGGTAGGGACTGGCAAATGGGATACCTATTATTATAAGTGATTACGACTACCCGCAGTCATTGGTAGGTACTACAAAAATACTAATCATTCCTTATATATTACCAATGCTCCACCAACCTTGAGAACTAAGATGATATGTCCCTAGAGTTATATTAGCTCACTCATCCTTCAAACTCTTTTTGGTAGTAGAACATATTATGATCAGTGTTTGGTCTACTACTAATTAATAATTTCACAAGAGACGGCTTAAGCCGAGATAATTTCAAAGGAATGCTGTGAAGCCTGAAGATGTCTTATAAAAATTAGGAATATTAAAATAGAGGATGAAAAACAGATGCGCCAATAATTAGACAATTTCATCAGCTTAAGTAATTTAATCTTTAATCGCAGGAACAAAATTACTTATATAATATTAACTCAACAATTTCCATGACTTTTAAAATGAGAATTTGATCATATTTTATAATGTAAATACAGAAATAAATGTATGAAAAAAATTATTCTATATAGATAGTTAAATAAATATATCAATAACGACGTTCCTCGTTATATTTAGGCATTACGCTTGATTCCTTGGTCTTAGCTTGACAGATTCATACTTTAAAATGTTTTTTTTTTACGTCTGTTCTCCTAAATATTTTGTACTTTTTCTTAGTAACCTTGTAAGCTTAGACGTTCGTGATAATTGTGCTAAGTTCCCTCGCTTTCATTTTACATCTCATTATATGTACTAGTTTACTTTATATCGTCGCCAAAATTTATTTATTTCAAAAGTTTATTTATATATTTTTATAGAATATTGTTATTAACTTTCAGTAAAGGTGTTTGTATTCAATTATGTATAAATATATATATTACGTTGACTATTAACTAATTAGAAATAACTTGTATAATTTTAAATTCCCTAACTTATTAAAATATAGACTATACAAATTATGACACAATATTTAAACATTATATTGGTACATCTGTAAGTGTCATGAACCCATAAATAAAATGCTAACAGCATTTCCTACTTTAATTTCAGTTCCAATTATCTTGGCGAAAAATGAACAAATTCTGGCCGGTAGAGGTAGAGACCGGGACATTAGATCTTTTATTTCATTTAGTTGGCACCAATTGTTTTGCCTGCAAACGCAAAAAGGTGTTATTAGTGGCAGAACGGCGTTATACTATTTACATCTCGATGACGTTTTTAGTTGACGTTAAATGTACCAACTATAAAGAACCTTTTTTTTATGGCATTGGTTGGCGGACGAGATTGATTGGTGGGCCACCTGATGGTAAGTGGTCACCACCGCCCATAGACAAAGGCGCTGTAAAAAATATTAACCATTCCTTACATCACCTATGCGGCACCAACCTTGTGAACTAAGATATTATGTCCCTTGTGCCTGCGTTTACACTGGCTCACTCAGGGTGAGTGTGAATGTGAATCTAACCGTAACACAACAATACAGAGTACTGTTATTTAGCGGTGGAATATCTGATGAGTGGGTGGTACCTACCCAGACGGGCTTGCACAAAGCCCTACCACCAAGTAAATGGTCAGAAAGTCACAGAAAGCACGAAAAATACATCGCTGTATGTTCGTATGTATCCTAAATGTGATTACAAATGGACAAGAGTTAGAAAGTGAAGGTTAGCAGTTTTCCAAGTTACACTAATGGAAATATATCTTATTTAAAACTTGAGTGGTACGCCGCGTCACGTATTTGTACTGAAGTTAGTTTATATACGATTTAAGTCCCTTTTATAAATCTATTTTCTCAGTTAATATTATTTTTATAAATATATTTCTGTAGCGTTCCTTTAACGATCTCAAAGTATATTTTATTCAGACGATTTTAACGATCATTGTTTTACAAATCAATTATTATAAGAATTCATAAATTACAAATTGAACAATTATAATTGTGAGAACAATTTAAATCAATCTTTTCTTTATGTACAGAATCGAAACTCACCATAGATTACCGTCGTGAAATATCAGAGTGACATACGAATTTAACTAGAATACTTATTATAATATTTAACGCATCAAAATAGCGTGTCACCATAAGTTTTCAGCATTTCACAAATGAGACTCGAAATGACTCCTTACATATTTGTATGCTCGTATTATTTACTTAAATAAAAAAAATATATTATAGAATTATATTAGTTAGATATAAAATATTTTATCTCGTATACTAAAATTGTTATTCGCTCGTAATTTATTGATTTCGTTTCTATATAATTTTAGCTGTTACGTTACGTACGACTAGTTATAATAAATAAGCGACATCAAAATGGTCTCTGGTTTCGAAACATTCATTAAGAAACACTATTTCTTGAGTAATTAAAATTTAATTAAACACTTAACTTTTGCTTTAAATCAAAGGCACACCCGTAGAAAAAATATTTCATTTAGATTCTTAGTAAATGAAAGCCTACAAACGTCTTGACGGCTACAAAACGTTTCTCGTCTATATCTGATGTTTCAAAGTTAATTTTTTTATTTAATGAATATTCAGAATTATAATTTGAATATCGTTCGCTGATATATTAAGTAATCTTAACTTAAATATTAAAATTTTAATTAAAGTATAATACGAATGAGAAAATTGAACGACAATTTTTTACAAAGTCATAAAAAAACAGTTTTGCCCTGACACCTACTTGGTGGTAGGGCTTTGTGCCAGCCCGTCTGGGTAGGTACCACCAGCTCATTAGATATTCTACCGCCAAACAGCAGTATTAGTATTGATGTGCTCCAGTTTGCGGTTGGTGAGTGAGTCAGTATAACTACAGGCACAAGGGAAATAACATTTTAGTTTCCAAGGTTGGTGGCGCATTGTCTATGTAAGGAATGGTTAACAATTCTTACAGCGCCATTGTCTATGGGCGGTGGTGACCACTTACCATTTGGTGTCACATTTGCTCATCCTATATCATAAAAAAACATAATAAATCATTGATATTACAAAGATTAAAAAAATTGGAAGTCGACGATAAATTTTCCCCTTCAGCTAATAAATTTTTCAACTTTTTGTATTGCGTTTAATTATTTATACACAGTCAAATTGAGTTTTCTTTTACAAGTGTTTTAACTACTTCATATATATTTATTATTTTATATATATATATATATATAAAAAACATGTCTGTCTGACTGACTGATTCGATGATGAATCAGTCAGTCAGTCAGTCATGCATAATTTCTTAAAGATCAGTCAGGTTCGTGCTTATAATATTAATTGAGATTACATTGTTTCTTTTAAATACTTTGTAGTCTTATTATTAGTGTAATCAGTTCTCATTACTCATCTTATAAGCATACTGAACATAAAACAAAACACTTAAAATATAAGAATGAAGTATTATAGTTTTATAAATATATACTTAAAGGACTGCTAAGTTTTAACACAAGCAACAACGCGAGCACTATTCGAGAGTGCATTGTGAGGTTCAACTATTTTAACACTTGTATTTTACGTATCTCGGATGCGAATTTTAGTTTAAAACCTTATAATATTCATGCATATAAATTCATGTGAATTTCATCAATAAAACAGAAATATGTAAAACAAATCATACGATAGAAAGGAAAGCCTTCAAATATCCCGATGTTGAACAATGGCCTCCTCTTCATTAAGGAGAAGAAGCTTATTCCAGCACCCTACTCCATTGACAGGGTTCTATTATATACATGAAGCAGAATATCACATACTATTATAATAATAGAAAATATTATCAATTAATTATCTCACGGGAACTTCAACATTTCCCACGACGAAACTTCAAATATACAAAGATATTATTATGTCAACTTTGAACGTAATGAAAATTGACTTATTAGAAAATTAAATTTTAAATATTTTTCTCTTTTTTAAGTCTCGCTATTTTGTAAGGTATTAAGTTTTAATAATATCTGTTTTGTTAACATAAATCTATAGGATACTTAATCCTATTAAACTAAGAAATATTTAATTAGTTAATACTATAACATTTAATTTATATAAAATAACAAAAAGCATCGATCTATGACCAAATATAAATATAAATATAATTCTCCGAACTTTTGCTTACGAATTATTCTTTGTATAAACGAAACGATAATTGATGAATTTTATATAAAACAAAGAGGCGTGTGAGCCTCGCCCACTCGTATATTAATTAAAAACGTGACAACTGCGAATTTAGCCCTTTCATACCGTGACCGAGTTGAGTTACAAACAATGTTGTCTTTTTATAGTTCATAATAAAGATACGTTATCCACAATTTTGTACGCATAACTCATTGATTCGATTTTTATATTAACTTTATATTATCTTCGTTTCGTCGTTTCGTAATGAGCTAGCCCGTTATATAAATAAACTAATTTATAATATACTTTACTTATAGAACTCAGATAAATTTACAAAAAAAAAACCTTTATTTTAATTTAAAAGAGAACAAACGGATAGTACTGCGAAACAAAAAATTACAAATTAAAGAGGTAAAAAACCGAAAAAAAATTGTATAAAATTAAACCGTACTTCCAAACAATCATAAAATTCACCTACAATATAATTTATCTTAGTAAAATGATAATTATAAAGTGCTTTGTAATCGTCTTTAAAATCCTACTAATAATAACTCAACCTAGAACATTTACAAATTTATTTATTTTAAACCAAATAACAAAGCCACTGTTAATTTAATATAACTTGAGTTAAGTTTATTGCACTCTTGTACATGTACTAAGTTAAAAGACTAACAACTCTCATATGTAAAGCTACGCCGTAGAGGTTTCGTAGGTGTTTCTACGGTAAAGAGAACCTACGTGATTTAAATTCCTCGCAGATTTTAAACCATTAACAGCAGCGCTAGTTAGAATTATATCGCTTAAAGGGTTTAAAAGAATAATTTATTCTATATTTAATTAATTAATGATAAAATAATATTCTTAGCAAATAATTTAATTATATTTATAATCTCAATCATTATTACCTTTTCATTAATAAACTTTCAAAACATTAATTAAACTTCTCGAGCTTATGGTACAAGCGTCTTGAGTACAATACCAAAACGACCGCGATTGGACGTGTTCTTGTTATCCGTATTACTTTAATTTAAATATCTAATATAATTATTTTATATATATCTTAAAATGTTTCTTTACTAATTTTATGAAGATAAAGTATTTGTTTGTTTGTTGTCAAAAAGCTCTGAAACTACTTTTATTATAATTTTAATTATTTTACAATTAGAAAGCTACCTTCTCTAAAAGTAATAAAGGCTATTATAAATTACTGTAATAAAAATATTTGAATAAGTATGTTCAACAAACTGATATTCACAAGGATGAAGCCGTGAGCACATCTCTAGTATTCATAAAATTATTAAACATGTAAAAAAACCACAAATCCCTAAGCGCGTCTTTCAGTAAAAGCACTAAATGGAAAAACTTCGTTTTCGCTGTACAAAAGACCATTTTTGGGTAACGTTATTGTTAATAATACATTGATGTTATACCCGAGTGACTATCACGATTGACGCCTAAATTCATATGTCTATCTATATATACATATATATATATATAATATACAGCTATGCAAATAAGTGAGGAAACATTATTATTGTTATACCTAACTGAAAATAAAACATACATACAACGTGTACCAGAAGATGGAAGGCGTTTCGAAGAAAATTGTCATTTATAATATTCACATATAAATGTAACAGAGTTTCGCAGTTTCACTCGTTTTAAAATGATACTATTGACGTGACAATCTTGAACTTCATGTTCCTATATATTATACGTATAATGTCCAAAATTCAAGTATAGTTGACAAATACATGGAAGAAAAGCAAATCTTAGTTCCAAGTGTACCTGTAACTATGACGATCATTACAGATTCCCTTTACGCTCGACGTAAGCCGTGTCCAGAATAAGATGTGGTGGTCATTTCTATACTTTGCTATCAAGTCACGTACAGTCCCGAGTCCCATGTATATTTGAACTAATGTACAAAATTTCATGTATAACCTTGGTGTGAGTGAAGAACAAAATGGCGGTGTTAAACGTACATAGTCATGCGAAACTCCAATAGTTCAGCAGAAGTATATATATGTGGAAGTCTTAGGTTCTATTATAACAACTTTGGTGTTATGGTAGCGAATACGAACTTTACTTTCGATTGTGCTCTGATATAATTAATAATACTAATTGTGCATTTAAAATTATTCATAATTTTGTCGTTAACAATATCGTCAAATCATTATCATAAGACTAAACAAAAGTTTGCGTTCCATAATTACTGAAATTATCAGTAAAAATTTATACAATATTAAGAACAAGCGTAATAACTCTACATTTCTATTGAAGCAAAGAAAACCTTTAAAATAGGTGGAACAATAAAACTGAAAAATAATAATTAAAAAACCTTTTACCATAACAAGATTCCATCACAATCAATAAATATGTCCAAATAGCTACATTACAAAGTTTGATTGTGACAGATTCAATCGACGAAATTGACAGATTTTAGTTAAACTATGGACCTCTTAAATATAATAAGATACAGACCTTTAATTAAAACCAGTACATTATGCCAACCTATAATAATTACTCACATAGATCGAAGTTAAAACATGCAACAAATTTGTTGACATGCAATCACAATGTTGAATCAAACGTTGACCAGCTAAGTAAAAAACTATAAAATCAACACACACTCAGACTAATTAGAAACATATCAACTAAATGTCTGACAGACTGTCATTAAGTAAACGCTGTTATCTTTGTGGCTAGTATTTATGTTGGTAATAAATTTACTGACCTAGATTATCGGAGTTCGTACAGGAAGGGCCGGGTAACGCTAGGAAGCCGAAAACCAGAGTTATAGCTGTATCCATGTTTAAAAATTAACCGTTACGTGACGATACTTTAAATATTTAGTCAACTGTCACTGACGTTATTCATAAAACAAAAACAAATTTTCACACCATTGCTCAAAACAAGTAATTAAAAAATATTTTATTAGGCAGTCCATTTTAGAAATCCTGTTTCAAACGTGAAAACCAAAGAAAAATAAAATACAAAACAAAAAGTATTTAAAAAAAGTTTTTATCCGTAGACGCTCATGTAATAGAACACCAAAAAGTTTTTAAGCCAATTAACGAATGTTCATTAGGCTGAATGCGCACGCGACATGTCTCAATTACCAGCCACGTGGGTTTGACCGCGTGGTATTATTTATCTGTTTACAGCGAGCGTGTGCCCACTCTCGCGCCAAACGTCCAACTGACGCGTTCGCCCTTCATTCACTGGTCAGAAGCGAACCCATCAATTTAACCCGACGTTTCAATGGAACCTTTTCTTTTTCCCTGGTGAGCAATTAGGAGTTCTGCTTCTAATTAATAAAACTGGTTTGGAAGTTTTAAAGATTAATACGAGATATGTCTAATTTTCTTTTGAGATTTATTCATTATTTTTAATTACATACTTGGCGCAGAGTTTAGTTTTCACTATTTACGAAGTGTACACAAATGGAATGAAACACGAAAAAAATATATTTAATATTAAGATAATTTTACTACTAATATCTACATTTATTAGACTAAAACATGCATTTTATGTATATAATAAAGAAAAATGTTTACAATTTTAGAGACGATTAATATTTTGATTTTAATTTTTGAATATTTAACATTTATTATTAAATATTTTCTATATTTATTATAAAATCATTGCACAAACTAGTTCGTCGTCATAGTAATAACTACGACCGATGCGGAAAAGGAAATATGCAATAAGAAAACCGGAAAACAACCGTTAAAAGATATTCAGCGTTTATTTTTTAATAAATAATTATAAAAGTCAATTTTATGGAATAAAAAGGCAAAGCCATTTCTCTCATAATTCCCCGCGGTCACGCGAAAAGGTCAAACCGCAGTCAAATAGTTTCAACAACAAACGATCTCCGGGAAAATTGTGTAATAATATGGCGCGAGTTCCGGAATTTCTTTTGCATAAGAAATTTGATAAATGGTGACAAATGGAATACTGCAAACACATAAAAACGACATTTGCCTTCGTTGCTTTATTCCAAATCATTATATTTTTTTAACCAGCATTAATCTCGAATTATTTCGTTAGGAATTTATTCTAACTGCTTTTTAAAATTAGAACTGCACGCTTAGTCGATTCTGTATTAAATATTCTAAAATCCTTGTGTTATAAATTAAAATATAATTAAGTTTAATAATTTTTCGTATACACATAACCAGTATCAAGAGATATTTAAGGAAATCGCAAATTCTCTTAAGTGTAGGACTACTTTTGCTTTTCACTAATCTCTTTTTGTATTCGTAATTGAACGAAATGAATGGAAACGATCGAATTATGGTAAAAAACCTCTCATCGATATGTTTGTGAGAAGTCTTAACGTTGAAAGAAAAAAATTGAACTGAACGAGTGTAAGTGGCGGCGAAACTTAAAGTGATATTTTCTTGTCGAATTCACGTGTCACCTTCATATTTTTTTTAATTTCCTTCACGTAATTGAACTCGATTTCTCTATCATCAAGTTTTTTCATCGTCTAATATTAATATTTATACGTTTTAACAATTTTGTTCGCACGAACATAATATATTTATGTACTGAAGTTTAATACTCGGCTGCTGGCTAGATTATAAAGACAGATTTCAAGAATGTTATTACGAAGTCAAAGCAATACGTCCTTAGATATAGTACTTATCAATATACATTATTTGCGTAACTTTTTCAAGCATATATGTGATTTTTTTTTATTTTTTCATTCATTTTCCAATTAAACCTATAAAATATTTACTGTTTATAATCTTTTATTATAGTAAGTTTATAACTTAATCTTAGCCCGTTACATTGAAAAAAAAATCCAACGGTAATAATTTTTCAAGAGATTTTTATCTAGATGGATTTATTATAAACTAACCGTCCTTAAATTATCCGCTAACATATATACCAAAAGTTTTAACGTTTAAGCACGATAGATAGGTTTCGTATAAATCAAATGGAAACAGTCCGATAACAAACTAAACTAATTACGTGCGATTTATGTTAGAAAATAAAGCCACTTTAAGATTTTATAAATCCAAAAGCGAGAACCAATGGCTAAGAACACACACGCAACAAAGTAAGATAACAATAAGATGACGCATTTGCTTGTAACTTTTAAAATAGAGCCTCGCATACGCTTCGCTTTGTATTAAAGTCGAAGACAATTAGATATTAATGTATAATTTTAAATGTATGCATTGTTTTAAGCATTCACTTTGATTTAATAATAAAACCATATATATTTCGTATACGGCTGGTCGCAAATTAACTTTTAATTAGATTTAAAATAACATAATCAATCATTTATAATTACATAATTTATAGAGCTTCAAGCATGAACGAAACCTATACAAAGTGTAATCGAATGTAAATTACCGATATATATTAATTTTTAATAAATGTTAATTGTAATAAAAACTCATCTCATTGTATGTATATCTATACTAATATTATAAATGCGAAAGTAACTCTGTCTGTTTGTCTTTCACGGCCGAAGCACAGAATCGAATTTAATGAAATTTTGTTTGCAGCAAGCAAAGACCGAAGTCGTGGACGACAACTAGTTATATATAAAAAGATGACAGTTATTCGTATTTTTACTAGAGTCAATTGTAGACGAACTAAAAATCTTCTGTTCATTCCCTAACCTGAGGAAAATTGAGGTTTTAAATACACATACGTAAATTCCTCCAAACCTACAAACACGGTACATAGCAAATTAAAATAGACTAAACTGGTCTTATTGCTCAAAGAGCAATAGTGTTCGACCAGTGGTTGAAATTCAACCATAATCATTGAAATTTTCAGAAAAACATTGTACTACTTTACACGTTGCGAACATTTTGTTTCTCTTCTTATCCCCTATTTTATACATCGATAGCAATAAGGGTCATTAACAGCTACCAATCAAAAAAAAAACGGTTGTCAATCAGGGAAGAAGAAAGTACTGTAGCTATTCTGTAAGAAGGAACTCGAAATTCATCACGGAACACGAGCGTGAGGTTAAAGTCTGATGCGACATTGATTATCACCGTTAGTCGGTTGTCAACATTTCACATGACAGAAGTGAATTCTTACGAATTCGCATTGCTGAACTAAACTGAACCTTTTTTATATTTTGATTACAAATTAAGCATAATAAAATAGTATATTTATAGTGTGTGTATCTGTGTAAAAAATAAATCTGTAAAACCAGTTTTCGCTAACGGTTTTTCCAAACCGATTCGACTTTGTAACTTCAAAATTAGAATACATATTCCTAAGCCCTACGCGTTGCAGATGTCCATGAGCGGTGGTATTCACTTTGCATCAGGTGAGCCTCCTGCTCATTTGCCACCTGTATAATAAAATTATATTAATATTAAAAACTTTCAATCTCTTTTAATTTTATTTCATCAAAATGGCAAGCTCATAAATAAACCTCATTGCAAATGGTAACTAACATATGCACATAGCACATAAAATATCATGCAATGTTTCATACACCTTTTATAATAAAATTTCCGAGATCTAAACTACGTTTCATTAACATTTAACAAACTCCCGGAGGCTGTTTTCCGCTCTTGTAAATTAATTTAATTGAAACTTTAAACTAAGAATAGTTACTTCCAAAGAACAATGGCTATTCTCTGTTACAGTTTTTCACGGCTCAAAATTAAACTTGTAAGTTAAGATATAAAAAACATCCACAAATTTTATTTAAATCTTAAAATTAATAACTTAAAAAATAAATAATATCACAAATTTATATTATATAGGATCAGATTGATATGATAATGGTCTCCTGATTATTCTAGATTGCATATTTTCGCGTAAACACAGGTACACTCATAATCGGATGAGACGGCAAATCTGACATGACCAAAAATAATTCAGGCACAGACACCACACCTTTACGTGCATTCCGAGGCAGGAGAATAAACACTTTTAACTTCCAGACTCCCGGGCTAAGGGTTTCTAACCGGAAAATTCAATAACTATAATTTTTTATTGGCCTGACATGGTGTTTGAATCAGGGGGCGATCTGAGGCCTTGTTATCTAAGCCACTCGATCAACGAGGCCGACAAGATTAATATAACATCTGCATAAACGTCAAGATGATCCAGTAAAAGAAAATGTGTAAGACGAAATTGAATCACAAAAAATGGCTCACAATACGGACGATCTTGAGCAAAAATTAACCCGCTTTTTATTTCCGTCCCCAATTTACAATCCCATTCAACTTATACTGCTTTTGAGAAATATGTCGTGAAACTAACCATGATTAAGAATAAACTGTTAGGCATGTACACGGAGGACTCACCTCCTAATCCCCTTGAGAATTATCCTCGCTTATACCCAGAAGTGGGATAAACTTTTTTAACTTATTTGAGCCCGCTGAGAATATATTCACTACCATAAACTGCGCAACAATTTAAGTTTCGAATACAATATCGAATGACAATAAAATAGATAGAATAGATAGAAGATATTTGTCCGAAAGTAAGAATGTGTTGATTGGAGGATGACAAGGGTGGACATGGTAATGGGAATGGGAATATACAATTATACATCATCATCCTCCTGCCCTTATCCCAATTTTACTTGGGGTCGGCGCAATATACAATTATACATATATAATTGTATTTAACTAATATGACTTTGTATTTTTAAATGTTAAAAAGAGTAACTACTGAGTTTATTGCCGGTTCTTCTCGGTAGAATTTGCATTCCAGACCGGCGGTAGCTTCACTTAATATAGTTTGTTTGTTATTTTGATTTTGATTTTTTGAATAATATTTATATTACATATGATTTTATTTAATATTTTCTTGATCAATTTAATATGATAAGAATTATTCTATGATTTGATGTCATAAAGGGTACGTCTATCATATTCCAGGCTGATATTGTGCGGCCATTTTTAAATACCGTAAGCTATGACGTCGTTTACACCTGTGACTGAATCAGTCATACAATACGAATGTAATATGTTAATATCGTTCCACGGTAAAGGTAGGCGTAAAAATTGCGTGTTCATTTTTCGACCGTGTTATGAAATAAAATACTCGTATTCCAGAAAAGCCTACATATTTTTGTTCATATTTATGACATTAGCTGAATCTACTAAAATATTTATTTGTTTAAATAAAATTAATACTGCTTTACGTATTTATTTTGCAGAGTTTTCATTACATATTTCATTATACAAGTCTCCTTTATTCTGCCTTTTCTCTATCGTGTTCAATAGACTAATTTATTTTTCCTATTACTATGTTCGTTCGCATTTGTCTGTCGTGTTAGTCTATATGTTAGCTTATAAGGCATCCGTTCCCTCGAGATTTCGGTCCGGGATTCCCGGTATAATGAAAAATTATTGGGGTTTTCTATCTAGAAATTCTGAGTAGCAGTCCGGTGTTCGGATCGCACTTAAAGTCGTGACCATTGGGTAACAAAAGTAAGTGCACCGCGTACCAAACGCACGTATACTTTGAGCAGATTGGTTTCACACAATCTTTTTTTACGAGATGACGTCACGAAAGATGATGAATGACAGATGCCATATTGGAAAATCTGTCAAAATAATTCGTCATTTGTTTATAAAACTACGAAATATGTCATTTATTTTTCCGTTGCCAGGTTTTATTTGGTTTTAAGAATATTTTGTATTTAAAATTAAGCTGAATACTGATAAAAGTGGTTCCGATTAAGTATTAGTTCCGATTAATTATTAAGTATTAGTATTTTGATCGAAATATTTTTTTTATTATATTTTTATATTTACGATCTTTTCCTTTAAGCTATATTTAGTTTTAGCGACATAACTAAAACTAACGTAACAATCTATCAAATATTGATTATATCTTCCATGTTTACCCATTTAAGATAAGCGTTATTTTAGGTCCTCTACAAATAGAGCGTTGAAATTGTTTTTGTATTAACCTTTAAACTGAATATATATACACGTCGATTCGTTCCACTGACATAAATAACTTAAATCGTTTTTTTTAATATATATATTAAAACTACACATTTACAATTCACAACAACGTGATCTGTAAAAGTATTTTGTAAGAAGAATCTCGAAACTCACCGCAGAACAGAAGCATTAAATGTCAGGATATGATATGCAAAATTTTCAACAATAATTATAAAATTTTAGGATACAAGTATCAAAACGGATCACTCACCGTAAGTCGGTTGTCAAAATTTGAAATACGAAATGAATTTTTACAGAATCGCACTGCTGACACGTTGCGATAACCTGTAACGTTGCGACTTCATTTCGGAGCCATCGACGTTGCCCACTCAGATTATTTAATTAAAGTGATAAGTAAGTTTTGACGTATTACAAAAGTTAGGTCTAACGGAAATTTGGATTCGCTTTTGATTTTGTATTAGCTTTTCTTGCTTCGCCATAATGTAGCGTGCGCTCCAATGTTCTGATATCAGTTGTACAACCAATGTTGGTTTATTTATTTTCAGCTAGCCATAGATTTAATTCTATACGTGTCACACATTTTTATGGTTCCGTACCCAAAGGGTAAAATGGGATCCTATTACTAAGACTGCTGTCCGTCCGTCCGTCCTTCCGTCTGTCACCAGGCTGTATCTCATGAACCGTTATAGTTAGGCATTTGAAATTTTTACAGATGATGTATTTCTGTTGCCGCTATAACAACAAAAACAGAATAAAATAAATATTAAAGTGGGGCATCCATACAATAGACATTGTATTTTTTTTACCGTTTTTATAGATAATGGTATGTGCGCCCTTAGTGCGCGAGTCCGACTCGCACTTGACCGGTGTTTTTTTTTAATTTACAGCTGTGTAGCCAGTAAATTATTTTATTATAATAATTATAGTAGAAGCGTGTTTCAAATGTGAATATTTTGTTTATTTAAACATTATATAGTATACCTATGACTTCTTTTAATCAATGTATTGACGACCGTCTAGCGAGTAGATGAGTGACGGTACCAGGTGCATTGAATGGCGTTTGCAAATTGACAAAATTGTTACAATTTAAATCATTGATTTAATGAAACCCCTTTTAAAATTTAATATTATTATTTGCTTCAAAATTCATATATTTTTCTATAAACATAAAAAATAATATAAGCAAGTAAGTCTTGTATGATCTTAAAATAGATACGTTGGAAATTCAAATAACTGATTCACTGAATTAAAATTTATAAAATTCAACATTCAATTCCTGAGATGAGCGCATTTAGCAAATAGAAATTATTCAGATAAACAATATAGAGAACTTATTTATGATAAAAACAATGCTTAATGTTTTATAAATATCTTGGCTAACCATTTCTAATGTAACAAAACATATACTTACTTCTTTTTCACTGTACAAATCATGACTGCGTGGAGAATCGTATTAAGAATGCTAGCAGCATTTCCCTGTTGAATCACAATTCCGATCCGCTGGGCAAAAAATAAACTAGCCCTTGTCACGGGATTTTTATTTTTTTACCGTAACGTACCATGAAAAATATTAGAAATAATATTATCTTTCATATTTTGAACAAATATATTTGTATGCCTATGCAAAATACAAGTATGAGATTTCATATGAGAATAAATATTTTAACCTTTTCGTTGAGAAGTTAATCTCAATTCTGTCAGCGTAGGGGAATATTCACATTGAGACCTCTTCGACAATTTTTGTGGAATACTTTGGGGAAAGGAATAGTGAGAAATACAAAACGTAAGCCTCACCTGATTGGTAAACAAGGGAGGCGATGTCGATTGGAAATATGATTCAAGGACACTCCCTTATAAAAAGATGTAAAATTTGCGTCAAAAAACAAGGCCATTTTCTATTGAAATTCATCATAAATATTTTTAAGGGAAATTCGTTGAATTTTTATTGTGAATGAGCTTAAGAAACTTTATTGGTGTATGCTCTTACAAGCACTTTTTTATCATAATATTACAATCTAAAATGATAAATGAGGATACGAAGAGAGTGGGCGTTTCAACGCAGCCTAGTAAGAATGAAACAAGACGACAATAAAATCCCCTAAATGGCCACGATGACCAATCAGAGCTATTTGCGCAGAGAGTATAGTAATGCAACAACGTATTTAGTACGAGTACAACCTCATAATCAAATTGAACGGCAATCCAACACGTAATTTGAATTTCAAAATTACTGCTGCTGCTGCTTTCAAACTGCTGATGGTAGTCTGAAATCAAAATCAAAATATACTTTATTCAAGTAGGCTTTTAAATTTTGTATCGTCATTTTACAAACTATATTAAGTGAAGCTACCAAAAAATGTTGAAAGTGTATAATAATATACAAAATCTTATTACCACATCAACAGCCGAATATTTTTTTGTCAGATGGATGATCTTATGGGTCGTATGTGTTAATAGTTTTAAGTCGTTTCAATTAAATTAATTATTTTAAAACTATAGTACTGGTAACTAAAAGAGACTGAAATATAATCAACAATTATTATTATTATTGAAGTTATGCTTCTTTTGATATGAGAATATTCTTTTTTTACGATGCGCGCACACAAGATGATTTGTAAACTACTATGAAGTTAGTCGCTATCGCCAATTAAATGTCAAATCGCTCGAAATAGACAACTTCACACATTAATTTATTTATTACAAATTTAAATTCTGTATGCTTAAATCAATGAGTGTTATTATAGTAATGGTGAAAATATATTATAATATATTTTTTAATAAATATTGTATGTCTATTACAGTATTCATTCACTATAAAAATAATATAAATCGAAATACAAGACAGAGACATAAAATCACCTACAAAAATGCTGTCAATCCCGATCAACATAAAGGGTTTCCAATTAAATTCTTGACAAATAACTGCTTTGTTAAGCCAGGTCGCTATTTGTAATTGTATTCGCTCACCTGAGAATCAAAGTTACGTAGAATTTGTTGTGAAACGAAATTGATTCTATACCAAGAACAAGAGATTAAATTTACGCTTGTCAATTTAATATTCGAAATTCAAAGCGAAAATAGCTCAGTTCAAATATTATATTACAACTAACTGAACCTACCTGAAACTTTTCTTACAGCATACAAACCATCATTTAAAAAAGTGTCATATGTTCGTCCCTGGGACTAAACCTATTTCCATACCCAATTTTCTTCTAAATCGGTTCGATGGATTAAGCGTGGAGAGGTTACAGATAGAGTTTACTAGGTAGTAGGGCATTGTACAAGTTCTCCTAGGTAGGTATCGCCTAGGCAGTAGTCAGTATTGTTGTGTTCCGGTTTGAAGAGTGAGTGAGCCAGGGTAACAAGCACAAGGGACATAGCATCTTAGTTCCCAAGGTTGATGACGCATTGGCGACATTTCTTACAACGCCATTGGCAATGGGACCACTTACCATCAGGTTGTTCGTCCGCCAACTTATATCATAAAAAAAAAAAAAAAACTTTTGCGTTTTTATTATTAGTACAGATAATATATACTAATATACTCACAGAAGGTCTCTTTTCCGAAACGAGTATCTTTCCGTGCATTTTCTAGTATAAGTGTTAAGTTAGTTTTTGTGCCAGGCTCAAAAATAGTCTCCTCTTTTATTATTACAGATTATAAAAAGTTGATATATCTATATTTTAAATTTATTAGATTATATAAATAATAAAAATATATATAAAACCTTTTTGATACATCAAAGACTAAGTATTCGTCAAACCTTATAAGATTCATGTTAACACATAAACGAACACTTAGTTTTAGATTAAAATATTATTTGATATTTAAATATTTTGTAACATAAAGCATTTAATACAGTTTACATTAGGATTATCTAAGATTTTTTTCATAAATGTTTAAGTTAAGTGTTTTGGGCTTAAATATTAAGATATTAACCCACCCACACAACTAAGCGAAGCTTAAGCGATAACACGAAATTGTTTTACACCCGTAAAGATATTTATCAAATACAAATTACTGATCCCACTACGAACTAAATAAATCAAACTTCCATACTCTTGAACAACTAATTTTATTGACACGAACTTAAATTACTATGCTACTTAGATATTTTAGACAATATACTTTCCTATAAGCAAATATATTTCTATAAACAAAATACTTTCCGTATTTTGCTTATCTACAAGTAAATATTAATAAGAAATTCAACTACAATATTTATATAGACGAGTTTAAACGCAAGCACCCCGCAAAATAACCATAAAAACCAATTAAAATAACAAATCTCAAGATCTCAAGCTTCAATCAATTCTTGAGATCATGAGATTCACAAGAAAGAGAGAGCAGTCATCGACCAAGCTTCTTTTTACTTCAAACTAAATTACTATTCGAATTTTAAAATCTAGTTGAGTTGTTTAACTTTCAAATTGATTGTATTGTATGAAGTTTGAGACGTATGGATATTTGTTACTCTTTCGCGCAAAAACTATCGAATGGTTTTTAATGAAACTTTGTAATACTATAGTCAATACATCAGAATAATATAGAGGCTGTAATTTATAAAGATATTGTATAAATTCGCCAAATTATAACGATAAGTGTTAAGAAAGTCAGAAAAATATCTGTCGTCTGTGAGGTATTTTGTCGTGCGCTGCAAAAACACGAATTACACAAATATAATGTACGAGCATGTTGGAAATATTTAACTTGAAAAGTCCGCGAGTCTTCGCGCGTAAGCCGTTATTGCCAAAATAGTGAACCATATATACAATAAAATTTTATAATATATGCACATTTTGAAATAACAAATTGACTCTTATTATTAAATTAATACTTTTATCACTTTCGATATTTAAAGTTAATAAACTTTGTTTTGATACTACGTTATTCGGACAAATATTTTAAAAGTAACGACAGAAAGTGTTCTCTACTAAAATTGTGCGCTGAGAGAGCAGGACCGTCGGTCAAGCGAGAAACGAGTATAAGTTTGCAAACTGTTTAAAGGGCATCAGTTTTTATCACAGAAATCGTCGGCAAAGAGGGTGGAAAAAGGGTGGAATTTACTACAGAAATGCCATTTAAGTATAAGATTATACTTATATATATGCGTATATATATGTATACGCAGAGGAAACCGCCGGCAAAAACTAGTAATCTATAAGCCCGTCCCGTCTTCGCACGGATAGGACAAGGGTATACATAAAACATTACTTGGAGTTAGGGCTTTGTATAAGCCCGTCTGGGTAGATACCACCCACTCATCTCAGATATTCTACCGCCAAACAGCAGTACTCAGTATTGTTGTGTTCCGGTTTGAATGATGAGTAAGCCAGTGTAACTGCAGACAAAAAGGACATAACATCTTAGTTCTCAAGGTTGGTGGCGCATTGGTGGTGAGGAATGGTTAATATTTCTTACAGCGCCATTGTCTATAGGCGGTGGTGACCACTTACCATCAGGTGGCCCATTCGTTCGTCCGCATACCGATATCATAAAAAAAAAATTAAAAAGACACACTTTTTATTTTTTGAAGACGAATCTTCTTCTATCGTTCGTACGCAGAAGAACCGTCCTAATTTTAATCAAATCACAATCATATGAATGTCTAAGGGACGCATAGAGAACAAACACACAATCATGCTCTTTCATTTATATAAATTGTTCTTATTTTAAAATATATTTTTTTAATTTTTTCATTGGGCTTCTAAAAGTAATTTGTATTTTAAATATAATAGTTGTGATTTAACACGAAGACAAGATGAGCTTAAAATAGTATTCAATTTGTTTGCCCGATATTCATTCTATCGTGACGTTGATTTTGATGAAAATGTTTAGTTAATTAACAAAAGAACCAAGGAATGTTTCCTGCTACTAAAACTAGGGTGGAGCGTTACGAATTTTTCTCTTTATAATTTAACTGGACAATGAGTCGCCCTTTCCATTAACCGATATAAGTCATACCTATTTGTCACACGTTCACATTGTCTTTAAACGTCATTATTACCGGATAAAGAAATTATATCAATATTCGATTCGTTTAAAACATATTGTCATACAAAATTTTGGATTGGTGTAACAAGTCATTGGCGTAGGTACTATAGTAGGGGATGTTGCTACCTCGTTGGTCTTGTGGCTATTATAAGGCCACAGATTCCGATGTTCTAGGTTCAACCCTCAGGTCGGGTTTTTCTGTTGAAAAATTATTAGTAACAGCCCGGATTCTGGAAGTAAAATTTCGTAAAGATTTTCTTCACAATGTGGATCAATTTTTAAACAAATTTTTGAATGAACTTAATAACCTACAATTATATTGCTGGAAAAAGTTTGACTTCAACCCATTATACTATTTAAAAAAGAAGTAATTACTTAATAAGATTACTTAGATTTATTGTGATTATATTGTTTATAAAAATAAAATACATACAAATGAATTATCAAAAAAACATGCCAAGTCCGAGTCGGGCTCACGGATGTAGGGTTCCGTACCATTATCTATAAAAACAGCAAAAAAAAATAACATTTATTGTATGGGAGCACCCTTAAATTTTGGTTTTTTAGTTGTTACAGCGACAACAGTAATACATCATATGTGAAAATTTTAACTGTCTAACTATCACGGTTTATGAGATACAGTCTGGTGTACGGACAGACAGACGCACGGATAGTGGACTCTTACTAATAGGCTCCCGTTTTACTCTTAAGGTACAGAACACTAAAACGACTATCAATTTAGCTGCAACGTTCAACGCACTTAAGATACATATATTTATACTATTGTATAGTATCTTAATATTGTTTATATATGTATAATTGTATATACATATATTATTGAATGACATGGTGAGTTTTAATAAGTTAACTTTATATCAATAAATATATTTACGAAATTAATTAAGAATACGTATTATTAAATATTACACAAGAATATATTCCTTAAAGTCCGGCGACGCACCTGCAAGCGCCCCATATTGCAGATGTCAATTTGCATCTAGTGATAGTCGCTTCTATCAAATGAGCCTCTTGCTCGTTTGCCGCCTATCCATAAAAATTACATGTATAAATCCGTAATTCTCGTTTACGTCTCGTATGCTGTTAGTACGTCAGGCTTGTCTTTGCATGTTAGCTAACGAGTCTCAAACTCTGGCTTGCTTTATTGCGCAGTTCCTGTGGTCGCATGATCTTGAAACTATGTTGTAAATCTTGACAACAACGAGGACTCGTAGCGTCAAGTGAAGAATGTTCCTACGGCTGGCGGTTTGCAACTCACTTCGAAGAAGTTCGGGAATATAATATTATTAAAAATTTATGTTTACTCCCTTTGCCGAACAAAACAATCAACTAGTAAGAGATATTTTATTTCAATAACTATAAGATTTGTGTCAGAGTGGGTACCTGTTTGAAGGGTTAGTACCCAAGTGTACTTCCATGTACAAAGTGGGTAATAATCTCATACGTACTCTCCCATAATATGACAGTATTTGGACGGGCTTCGACGCGGACATTATTTACTTCCCTTATTAATATTGAAATAATAATATCAATATTAATCTAGATTTTTTTATTACGAGATAATGGAAACAGTTTTATGTTTTTTCCCTCACATGCCGCTGCACATGGGCGTGACGTTTAAACACGTAAATAGTTAATTATTGTTTTCTGGTTTGGCATTTTTTTCATTCTACTATGACTTGTCATGAACAGTTTTGTAACAATCGCTAGATTAAATAGAACATTTTTTTAATAAATCGATATATCTTATATGTAGGTACATATATTTATTTTTGATTGATTGATTGACTTCGAGGCCATTTGACCAATATGTAATATCATTACATATATATATGTATTTTTATACATACTTATGTCGGCACTAGGTGGCGCTGCACTTGACTATATCAATCGCCATGACATTTGATATATGTGTGCAGGCAGAGCAATGCATGTCAATTTTTGCTTTATACAAGTCGTATATCAAAGTATTTAGCAACTAATATGACTTGTAAAAAACTGCTTGTTGAGTATAAAAAATATTTCGAAATTTACTTTTAAATATTTAAATCAAAACTTATGAATTTTTCTATGTGATAGGTTAGTGGGCCACCTGAGGCCACCTTAGGGGTCACTACTGTCCATAGACGTTGGCGCTGTTAGAAATATTAACATCCTGACCATCGCAAATGCGCGTCCTATTTTGGGAGCTAAGTTGTTACCTATAATTAAACTCATCCTTCAAACTAATACTGAGTACTACTGTTTAGCAGTAGAATATCTGATGAGTGGGAGTTAAGGTGAGGAGGTAACCTACCCAGGACTAGAACAAAGCCGTACCACCAAGGCCCCTGTTACAGAATGGTTACAAATATAAACAGCTCCTATTATAATATATGAACTCCTATTTGCTCACCCTTTACTTTTTTTCGTTTAAACTTTATATTCTAAGAAATGTATTCGCATTTACTTACTTTAATATATTAAACACAACAATTCTCATATCAAAAATATTCATTAGCATATAAATTAAAAATGAAATATTTAAGAATATTACTTTAATTTAGATGAGAAAACGAAATGAGATATAAAGCTCGGTTGAACTTAAATTGAGCACCAAATTGGCCATTAGATGAATGCAGCTGTGCTCAAATTGCATAGAAATATGGATTAAATTAACCCATTTATGAATAAGATATATTTCGAAGAAATTTGCGAATAACTTAATTAGTAATTATTATATAGTTTTATTCAGTTTATTTTATTCAAGCATACAAGCAATAATCTATTTAATTTTGAATAGTTTATAAATTAAAAAAGCAGCTTGCAATTTGGCACTAACGTGTTTAAATTTTCAACACTTTTTTATTACTAATGTTTTATTTTCATGATATAGCTAGGTGGACCTTCAAATGGGCCACCTGATGGCAAGCTAAGATTTTATGTTTGATTTGACGACCTCCGTGGTCGAGTAGTGTGTTCATGAGTACGACTCCGAGGTCCCTGGTTCGAATCCCGGCCGAGTCGATGTAGAAAAAGTTAATTAGTTTTCTATGTTGTCTTGGGTCTGGGTGTATGTGGTACCGTCGTTACTTCTGATTTTCCATAACACAAGTGCTTTAACACTTAAATTGGGATCAGAGTAATGTATGTGATGTTTTCCAATATTTATTTATTTATGTCTCTTGTTACTGTAGCTACATGTTACCCTTCAAATGGGAACACAAAAATGATAAGTATTGTAAGAAGGGGTGGTACCTACAAAGAAGAGCTAAAATAGACCTACTATAATGTTTTTTATTTCACTAATGGTTCTAATAATAATAGATTTATTTTACCAATAAAATAGTCTGCGACTTTACATTATTCCTAACTAGAAAAGTGCACAGAATTATTCATTTCTTAGTTCCTTAGTAGCATTTGCGATTTCAGGCTAATAGTCTGACGGCTCATGAAATATGACGTGCTGCACGCATGCACGACACATCACTATAAAAATTCAGGAATAAAATTTAAAAGTACTTATACTGTTTTCAATAAATTAAATTATATTTAATATCAAAAAATATAGAAGGCAATTTATCTTGCTAAGCGAAGATATATTGTAACCAGGGATCTTATGGAGTTACCATAACCAAACCATCAGATATTCAAAATAAGATTATTATTTCATATCTAATCCGTATCCAGATCCAAAATGACATGTACATAATATTCCAGATTTTAACTAAGAGAAATTATATCCCAGAATATTTTATTCGAACAAAAACTAGAATATGAGAAAAATATATATATTTTTAAGTACACTTGTGTAGCCGAGATGGCCTAGTGGTTAGAACACGAGCATCTTAACCGATGATTTCGGGTTCAAACCCAGGCAAGCACCACTGAATTTTCATGTGCTTAATTTGTGTTTATAATTCATCTCGTGCTCGGCGGTGAAGGAAAACATCGTGAGGAAACCTGCATGTGTCTAATTTCAACGAAATTCTGCCACATGTGTATTCCACCAACCCGCATTGGAGCAGCGTGGTGGAATATGCTCCATACCTTCTCCTCAAATGGAGAGGAGGCCTTAGCCCAGCAGTGGGAAATTTACAGGCTGCTTATGTTTATGTTTATGTTATGTGTCTCTGCTATCATTCCTTTAAGATTTATAACACAAACTAAGTTCAATACTTAACGGTAACTTTCATGAAAATATAAAATAAATTGAAAATAGAAAAAAAAACTCAGTAATGCTAATAATAATAATTGTAGACGCTTAAATAACACTCGACGTTAAATTAAAAGCCGCCAAAAGAAGTAAAATTGAAAAGTCCACAAATTCTTCTCAGAAACGCAGCTGCCTTAAATGGTTAAACTGTTCAGCCGGTCCAAAACTTATTATGAATTTAAAAAAAAAATGTTCTTTTTCATAGTGCCTCCCCTTGGCCGACGTTAATTGCATTCGTTATGCTAGCTTAGCGCTCAGTAAATACGCATTCGTCTGAAGATAGATTTTAATATTTACCGTCTAACTTTATTTTCGCCTAAACTTCTTATTTAATAAAAGAAACAAAAAATATCACAGACTATACAACAATTCAATAGTAAAGCTATGCTGTATTAAACAAATTTGAAACTCATTAGCTCAATGGCTATGATAAAAAAAGTCGCAGATTTGATCCTGACCCCGTGGGCTATTGTCGTGCCCACTCCTAACTCAAGCTTTATTGGAATGGTAAATAGGAATATTAGTAATTCCTTATAATTGCCAATATTATTTTTAAAATTGGTTCTTTGTTAAATTGTAACAATTTAGTAAATTGAAATCAAGAATTCTCTTTATTTTTCTACACATCTACGGCAGGAGCTCTTCAAAATGAGACCATAACCGATTTTTTATGTGCAGCTACCGTCCCATAATCACTAGGACAAAAATCGGCTTATGCTATTAATCTATACATATAATAAGATTGGAGGTTCTGTTTGTAATATTAAAATAACCGCTTTTTAATATATGTGTACACGGTACATATACCTAAATAACATTTTTTACAATTTTTGTTCGTCTGTCTGTTTGTTCCGGCTAATCTCTGGAACGGCTGGACCGATTTTGACGGGACTTTCACTGGTAGATAGCTGATGTAATAAGGAGTAACTTAGGCTACTTTTATTTTAGAATTATATGTAAAATAATAATAAAGTCACGTTTTTTTATTAAATTGAAACGCGCACGAAGTCGCGGGCACAGCTAGTTTAATAATAAGATTGTTCATATGCATATAAGAAACATAAACTGGTAGGAAGTTATGCAGTAATCTTATTTAACATTACTATTTTTTAAATTTAATTTAAAAAAAAAAACTCTTTCATATAAGAATTAAATTACTACAAAATATAAATTAGGACAAGGCTGTACGAAGAGATTTTAGTCCATTATTCAAAGTCACTTTACCTTTGAACTTTCCTCAAAAGGAATATTTATTTTTGACACCTATTAAGATCAACTTCAAATGATGGCGAAATACTTCCTTTGCAATCTTAGATCGACATCTCTTAGTCGTTACTTTTCACAATATATTTTTATTTATAATTATTATTTAACTTGAGTGTTGTTTTTTTTTCATTTTGTTCATTATACAATATAAAATTATATTCGAATTGTTTTAGAATGATATCTGGATACTGTACTGTGTACTAAACAATAGAGCTACTCATTAACTCGCATGGCTATTATTTTAAAACAAATCAATTTTATTATGAGATTAGTATCCAGAATGATTTTTATTGATGAGTTCGGATTACGGACAAAAATCGTCGCATGCCTATCCAAATTGTATTCTTTGATTAATTGTGTCTTAATAAAATATTTTAAAAAATTATAACCGATTATCATAACACTGACGTCACTGTAAAACAAGCACTAGCCTTGTAAATTACATTAACTAAATTTTTTAAGCTACTTTGTATGCGTACTTAGGGTGAGTCGATTACGTCGTTCGCGTGTCGAAGTCTATGTGTATTAAAGTCTATTTGTAATATATGAAATTTAGCAGTATATTTTAAAATAATTACTAAGTTTCGTTTTAAATTTAAAATATGAAAACGAAATATTTTGTTATTATCAAATGCGTTAAAGAAGGACTTAATAATACCAGTAGTTCAGTAACAGTCAAAAAGTTCAATTTTGTTACTAGAATAGATACCTAAGAACTATCTATGGTTATTATATGTAAGATGGAATGTTCTGACTATATTCATTTTATTAATTTCGAAGCTCGAACATTTTTCGTTGAAAAATATAACACTATGATTTTAGTAATTTAGTAACATACAGTTACGATTTTATCTATGATTTAAATTTATTGAATACAATTACGTAACTATTGGAGTTAATACGTTTTAAGGGAAGTCAATTTTATGGTAATTAGTGCTTTATAAATTTCAAATAACTTTACTGTCCGGATTGGTATTGCATCATGAAAAATGACTGACGTGTTTATGTTCCCGTAATTATTATAATATTTTGTATAGAATGGGTTATAAAAAGTCCGCGCAACAAATTCACGTAACATGTGCGTCTGAAACTTTTAACTTGAACTTGATCTTAATCTTTCAATCTTTCACTCTGCGTGTCACTTAAATAAAGTTAGAAATTAAGATCAAATTACGTCACGATTAATTGGAATTTTGGTTGTGAATTTAATTATAAAATAGCTTCAACTTATTGACCGGTCGATCTAGTTAGGTTGTCGTTACAAAGATCCTGAAGTCAGGTTAAAATCCCAGATCAGGTAAATAGTAAAAATAAACCAGTCATTGAGTGTTTCGGTAATCATCCTTGAGTATGAAACTTGGCAATGCCCTCGATTTTTTTTCATACTTATAAATAACCCTCAAACCTACTAGGGAATCATGTCAACCATCAATGCGAATGTGACATATATTAACTAAAATTAAATACTTATTCTATACCGATTACGCAACGAAACATTTCATGTAAGTGAATAATTAATATACAGTAAATTAAAATATACCAGTTATATGCTTTAATCCGCTACCATTGAGAGTTATCTTTGATTTATCAGCGTAATACTTTTCTTTATACACCTTATTCGAACATTGCAGAATTATCATAGAAAAAAAACTTACTATTTTTTCCGTTCCAAGATCGTTTGCGTAGCGGAAAACAAACGATTTGCAAACTTAGCGGCGTCTTTGCGCATCCCTTTTCCCTATTTGTAGACGCGTGATTTATTCCTGTTTTGGAATATTTTAAGGGAAAAACTCTCGACAAGATATTTAGAAGTTTCGGAATGTCAAATTATGTAGACTAATTGTTTTTTGTCGACATTCTTCAAGGGAAGTAACTTTCTATAACTCGTAAGGGATATATAAACTTTTGATTCCAATGAATGATTGCGAGACGTTTTCTTTGAAATTCATTCTTATTGTTCGTGATGAAATTGAATAAGTATTCTTTAGTTACTTGAAATACGATTTGACTTAACCAATGTTAACACCCAAAAAGAATATTATTAATAGAAAAAAAGTTTTCTTTTATTGTAATTGGTAAATGATAGATTTGAGTTCCTTTATTGGGCTTGCATCGATTTTAGACAGCTTGGTTATAGTCAAAGTAAACCTATCTAGGCAAACTAAAATTTTAAAAAGTAATCGAGTTATTATCCTCAGTATAATCCATTTTCCCGTTTTTGAAATCAGGTTATACATATATTAATTTATGTTTTACATTATTTGTTGCGACAACTAAAATATATTAAAATTGAACATTTATTTTAACCTTTTTATAATATTTTATCACTTAATATTGCGTATTCAGTTTTTAATTAAGCTTGCATACTTTAATAGTATTAAAAATTCTACATTCGTTTAATATATTACATTTTTCAAAACACAAAGCGAGAGCCGTTTTATAGGGTTTGAGTATGACTAGCCAGCGTGGAGAACCGTGGGCCCTATGTGAAGCAGCCTTTCGCCTGAAATGGTGAGGAGAACAAGATATAATAAATAACAAAATATATAAACAATAGTGGACATAATCTAGCATACATTATACTTGAATTAAAAAATAATTTTAAAATTAAGTAAAAGTTCAATTAAAATATCACACATGATTTTATAAAATAGTCGCTTTCCTCCTTCTGTACGCGATCTTTACACGCAACGGATTTTAATGCGATTTTCATAAATAAATAGAGTGATTCAAGAAATAGGTTTATGTGAATAGAATATACATATTATAGTGGAGAAAAGCCGTGAATTTTAACTCCCTGGCCGAAAAAAAAAACAAGTTTTCTTTTTCTTTTTAGTCTGTTCTTAAATCTAGAAGTTGTATATATACCCTTATTATATCCGTGTGAACCCAGGTCGGATAGATAGTGTTATTAATTTTATATATTAATGCCTCTATGATCTGGTTAGAGTATTACAGTAGATCTTGAAGTTTTGGATTCTCAGAAGTAACACGAAGTTTGTACGTAGGCACTTAAATTCCTGTAATTTAGAAAACGTACACGATAAAACATAAAACAAACATCTATAAAAATGCCTTAACAGACGAATTATTGCTGTGGATTAAAACCTGCTCTGTAATTATGGGTCAGACCTTGACCCAGCTGTACAGCCATACAATAAAAAAAATGATATTATTTCAAATCCAATTAAATTTATTCAAACGACTTTTACTTTGATAAATAAATATTCAATATAATATGTATGAAATTCACTGACCTCGCTTATTCACTTATGGTAGGAACAAAAGACTATTCCGTATTATAATTTTTGACACATTGATGGATGCCTCCAGTAATAAAGATAAAGCTGAATTCACACTTGACTTTACCTATAAATCTACCTCGTAACAAATATGAACATTTGCACTAGAACGATTCAAACTTACATTCTAATTTTGAATTATAATCAAATATATTTTGATTATAAAAGATATATCACTACATATTATAAAAGAAAACCGGACAACATGCCCCCCCCCCCCCTATCTGTCTATCTGTCTATCTGTCCGAACAGATTTTTTATACGGCTTTCACCAATGGACGGAGTGAATCACCAGGAAGTTATAGGTGCATAATTCATTGTACGGTGATTGGCTGATATTATATGATTACATTTATTGTTGAATATTTATTTACCAATAGAAACCAATTGAATTATATTACGTATTACGATACAAACGTTTTATGTACGTAGCTTTAGTGTCAGATAAATCGTAAAGATTATAAACAATTAAGAAAATTACAGATTAAAATAATAATATAAAGTAAAGTGTTTTACTAATAGAACTAATAATAAATAATTAGATTGATCTCAATGTCCTTAAAATTCTTTACAATATATTATATCCAATAAATAAAGAATGTCTACAAAATCTATTTCGTATTTGAATACAATGTAATTGTGTAAATGTAAATGTGTGTTGTAAAGTGACGTAATAGCACTAAAACATAAAAAATATTCCTTATAGGAAACGCCCCCGCCTGTGTCATTAATGTGTCAAGAATAAAAGCTATTCCCCATATTTTTCTAGTTAGCAAACGTCTGACCGTTGATGGATGGTTCCAATAAAACTCGAAGCAAAACGACATTTGAACTTAACTTCACCTGAAGCTAACGATTCGTTATGCGACAAAATTATAAGATTTTTATTAAAGCCCTGTTGCCATATTTAGGAATATAAATAAATATTTTTTATTCGAACATATACTAGATACTATCTATCTGTCAATCAGTGTAACTCTATTCATTAACTCTGACTGATTACTGACAATACTTGTCTACTGACAACGAACCAATCCGTTATTCGTGGTCTCTATACCCGTGTAAGTACTACTCCAATAGTATATACTGAATTAAACCTAATTATTTTTACTATTAGTAAGCAAAATGAATCATTTCTTGTATGTAGTAAAGCAGTCTGTATATCCCAATACTAGGCTGAGTGTTCGTCTTATTTTAAGGAGAAAATTACATCTCGGCTTGTAAATATATTGCATAGAGTAAGCGGGTGTAAAATAAAAAAATAATTAACTTTGACGACGACAATAGTGAAGACGCTTCGAGGAAACTGATGACAATGAAACTAACGGTGACGTCGAAGACATTCTGGATTCCAACACATTATAATCGTTATCTGACTGACCTTGTCAGGATGTGTCAAATAAGTGCGTAGGTACGCATTCTCTGTGCATTCTCATAATGCGATGGAACGTCAAAAGTATTCAGGCGCAGGACCAACGGCTATACGTGCTTTCCGAGGCATGGTAGTATACACACACAATCCCAACCTACCTACAGGGTACTTTTTTGTTTTTTTTTATACCGTAAATCCTAATTTATTTTAATTTATTTTTTTAGCTTATTATCTGCCCAACCTCGGACTTGAACCCAGGACCTTGGAAACTGCGGCCTCATGAGAAGCGAGGCAATCAAATAAGGCAAAAAAACAATTACAATATCAATAATTTATACCATAAAATGTGACACTCAACTCGTAATGTAGAAAACATTTTCGCGCCATATTTTTCAATTTCACGATCCCGAAGGTAATAAAGTGGAAATGCTTAATATATTTTCATTCATCTAAGCAAAATCAGCGCGACTGCGTATTAAAAAAAATAACATTCAAGTCGAGTTACTTCATACATATGTTATCCAACTACGTTTTTAAATATTTTCAAACTTTACGTTTTTAAATATGTATATAACGTTTGGTAAATAAAGAATACGGTTAAAAACACCTTCAAACATCCCAGATAGACTAACGCCTCTTCTTCTTAAGTATTTATATAAACTGTTTAAATTGGTTTTAATTAAGAAAAACACTCAGTGAGTTTATTAATGTATGAAATAGTTTATTATCTAAAATACATGACTCATAATTTAGAAATGGAATAAGCTCTATTGAATTCTCATGAGGGTAATTTATGTTTATAATAATTAATCTCGTGCTCGGCAGCGACGGAATCGTCATGAAACCTGCATCGTATGAATTCTCATGTCTCTCCACCACGCATTAGAGCAGCGTCCTGGAGTAAATTCCGAACCTTATATTTAAAAGAAGAGGCTAAGCCAAGCAGTGGTACCAACCACCTACCGATTGATACTATAAATTCCCAAAAAAAACAGTTGTAACTATAAAACTAAATAGTTGTTTATGTTTATGTGTGTGTTAAAATTAATTCAGATTACTAACAGTAACTATTGTATAATAAAAATAATCATGTTAATTAAAAAATCGTAATTCAGATTATTAAATATTCTTATTAAAATCCATATCGTTCATTGACCCCTAGTCCCTCGACAACAAACAACTCTACTCCTTATCACTATTCACAATCACGAAACGTCGTCCGCACATTCTGCGTATTGTTAAAATATTTACACCTCCATAGAAACCGTTTACTTAGGACGAGTAGTTTCTGCGTCAACCATTTTCTAAACTTCCATTAACTAACTGAGCCTATCGTACGATGAACAGAAAATTATGTGTAATATTCTGTCACTTGTACGTAGAGAAACAAGCTTAATTGCTTCGCCTGTGGGTGGATAATAGCTTGAAATAGTATTATACTCTCATACCTGTAATTACTGCAACACCAGTATAAAATGTCCAGAGCTTTTACGTTGAGATGCAACATTTATTTTAATCAAGCTTATGCCGGTATTAATGTTAAAGTAATTTTGTTTACTGAAATTTATATTAGAGATCACGGCGTAGTGTAATTTTGAGAATCTGTATTTTTAGTTACTGCGATATATTTTACTAGTGGTCGAGTTGTTTTTTTTTATTTATTTAAAATTATTGAGCTTACTTAATTCTATTCTGACAAACTAGTTCCAAGCCTGGTAGTATGTGACCACCATCGCCCAATGCCAGTTTAGGTAATATCAATCATACCTTCCATCGTCAATGGGAATCACCCACCACCCTTGGGAACTAACATTTAAAATATTGCATTATTTAAATAGTAACTCATTTTTCCGAGTTATTTTAGGGTATATTCGAAAATTTCATTGAACAAATAATGTTTATATTTGCACGGAGTACATGTTTATTACATCATACGAGAAAAACATAATTTCTTTAGATTATACCTAGAAAAGTTTACATGTCCGTAAATTCAGATCAATCGGAGATCTGAGCTGGAAAGTTTTTCCATGCTATGAATAGACTATGAATAGATAAGAAAATTACATTTCAGAAAAAAAATGCCTCGATTGAAACATCCAACAAATTTAATTTACTTGCCATTTTCACGTTTCTTCTTTATAGAAGCCTTAGAAGAAACGTCTAACGGTTAAAAATAGTTCTTAGATTACAATCGGTTGTAGCGTTAAAAATATATAAGTGTTAAATATTTTGGCATCATTATTTTATTATTTATACACATAATTCAGGATGAAAATCCGAAGCCAATGGAAGAAAGCGCAAAAATAAATTAAGAACTTTGACCTTCAATTGTCACGATATAATTGGTTGATATTTTAAATAATATCTATTACCTATTCATTAGGGATTCGTAAATAACCACATGTTATTGAATATCGATGAAGTTATTAAAGCAGATAACATAAGTATTTAAGTAGAATAGTGATTCGATAATATTGTAGAACTGCAACGTGCGTCTGAATTCACTTACTATCTCACTCGTAAAACGTTGACAACTGACTTGCGTCAAACGCATATTATTTATAGTCAATGTCGCATATTATATTCTGATATTTCACGCTCATTTTCCGCGGTGAGATTCGAGATTCTTCTTGCAGAATGCTTCTACTGTTTGTAGTGTATAATATAGCAGAGCCATTAGCAAATCGAATTAAATAAGTAAATCTAAGGTTTTTTTTTCTTTATTCCTCTTGCCATTGAAATCGGCACTACATCAAAATATTCATTTGCATGTTAATATTAACAAGTGCCAAAAACCGTGCCAGGCTTGTAGCGTTATCAACTAAAGAGTTAGGTTGCGTACATTACTGTCTATAAAAATCTTGGGATATTTTTAGACAATTAATGTTTCCGCATATCAATTGGTCTCTGGCTGGTAACACCGCTGTGCTTTGAACACAGATACCCTTATGTAAAGGACGTGCACTCTTTCGAATTACATGGTACATCTCTAATCCAAGGAGTTCAGGTAGGCTTCTCCGCCACAGTTCTCCTAATGATACAATACAATAAAAAGGGCTCTTGGCACTATCGACGTTCCTGCTTTTATTGAGCCCCGTGGAATCAATAAATAAATCGTGATGATGGTTAGAGATCTGATGGACTGACATTGGTTCCTCTAGGAACGAGGACTGGCACATATACCCCTATACGATACGCTGGCCCCGTCAGAGAAACAATATTAAGAGCCGGAGCCGCTTCGGAAAAGCTGAAGCGAACAAACTACCCAAATATTCGTGTCTTATTTCAAATTATGATTTAGTCCCTTTTGCTATTGAAACACTTTAACCTTGGAGTAGTAGTACAAAAAGCTTCATTAAAATTATAACAACTCGCTTTACTGCCTCCAATGGTGGCTGGAGGGCTGGTTCGTTTTTTCGCTCACAGGATCGGAATTGCGATCCAACGGGGAAATACTGCTAGCATCCCCGCCACCATTCCACGCGGTCATGATTTATACAATATTTTTCATTCGTATTCATATTTATTTAAAGACGTAATGTTGATATAATTCTAATATAATACTGACAATACATTTTTACATGTTTTATGCTTGTATGTATATATTTTAATTAATTAAATACAATAGAGGAAGTATCAAACAGCAATCGAGTAATTTGATTACACATTTCAAATCAAAATACGTTTAAACAGTCAAATAAAAATAACATTTGTCGCGGAATAAGAAAAATGGAGCCGTCACGATTTTTATCGCTCTCATAAAACAAAATGCGTCGAGTTCTCATTCTGTTCATTTTGTTTCAATGTCGGACAATGAAAACGACTCTATTTGTTGCAATAAATGCTAATTCATTGTTTTATACGAGGGAAATTAACTCGCGCTACTTTAGTCGAATGTCTTTCTGTCTGGAGGAAATGTAATTGTTTTTTTTTATATTCAATTGCATTTGAATTAAATATAATTAAATAAATGTATTATTAGTTAAATAATTAAAATTATTTTGTATTAAACCACTTCCCGCTTTTAACGAATCGTTATTGTACGTAACCGATCGTTGTTCAGTCACGAGTAATAATCTGTTAAAGACATTCCTATACATTTTACGTCCTTTATATGCAAAAAACTTATTATTATAACATTTATATATTATCTATATTATATGAATATTTGAAAAGAAAAATTCGTATACCTTTTTAAAAAAATTCGCGGACGGCAGCATTTGAATTTGGAACATTTAAAGTATATACAGGAAAGGAGTGTAAAAGCTAATGTTTTTATATAATTTGCATTCAAACTACATTAAATTAATTAAAATATAACTTACATATAATACCATCTCGTTGACTCACACACGTGAAATAACTTGAAATATGGAATATTTAATGACAAAGCAGATGCAACATTTAAAAAAATAATACGTAGTAGAGTATTCCTAAAACCCCATTATGAGAAATTACTAATATTCCTATTTATCCCTGCATTTAAGCACAACGCTCGTATTAGGAGTGGGGACGACAGGGTGGATAGAGGATCGATCCTGCGACTTTTTATATAACTAGGCGGCCCTTATAACAATTACGCTATTAACTCTTCAAAACTTCGTGGCAAAGTTTAAAATTCAATGATTTTTGTATTACTATGACGGTCGAATTTCGGCCAATGAGCGACCACTAGTACCTTTTACTAAATAGGCATTCGTAGCGTTTAATTATTATTGCAAAAATAAGCTTATTTTTAATTATAACAAAATGTGTATATAAATATCAATCAATTTCGCACAACCACGCTGTGAAACCAGCTTTCGCCGGTGGTTTTTCATAACCTACATATATGTCTTACCCCATAAAAAAGTGCGTACACTTTTTTTGAAAGACTGACAATGCACTTGCAAGCCCTCAGGTGTCGCTGATTTCCGTGAACGACACCTGAGGGCTTCTTTTTTCCTTTGCCACCTATAGCATAATAAAAAAAATATATTTTTTGTAAACAATGAATAGCACTTTTAGGTTACGCTCATTATTCGATATTCACATGCAAAGCAATTTTTTTCTAGTTTAATATAATATTAATACTATACGAATACTTAATATACTAAAATTAATACCATACGAATAGCATCAAAATGTTTAAGCATAGTATTTTAATCAAAAATGTTTACATCAATGGATATATAAAATAATGGTAATTAGTAAATACTTCCAAAATTTTACATTTATTGTATAAAATTGAATACGAGATCAGCAATTAAACTTACATTCTTACAACTTCAAGATTTAATCAACGATTTTTCATTTCTCTACAAGATAACCAGAGATTTAAATATCCGGCCAGTAAATTACTTAGGGAATAGCATGTTGTACTCGATAGAATCTACATAGGATAGACAGGTGATGTTGGTTTACATTTAATTAATATTATTCTTGTAAGTTCGAAAGTGCTGAGTTATTTCTTCTTTCCTTACGATGTCGACCTCACTGATTGCAGCCACCGCTGTCAATTTTAAGGAAGACCAGCCTTATTATAGTGGACAAATATGTGTGCAAGTATAAGTGCAGTCTTCATTCCTTCACACTCATAATCCAATGGGATGGAGAATCCGACACGACCAGAAACAGTTCACGCATAGAGAAACGGCTTGACGTACTTTCTTTCACTTCCAATTTCAATAATCCGGACTGTGTCTGAGAATTTTTCAACAGAAAAACTGAATGGTCATATTTTGGGTTCAGATCCCAAATCCCCAATCCGGGGTCTGAAACGTCAGGTTCTACGTCCATATATTTATATGGACGTTGCCTCGTGCCTCGTGGCTCTAGTAGCTATTTAGCTACTAGAGCCACGAGGCAGTCGTTCTCTTCTTCTAAAATCTCAATCTAAAAAAATTGGCACCTTAACTCAGTTGTAGTTAACTAATCATAGACGCCGTGTACTTATTATTATCAATATCCACTTTATAAATGCAAAAGTCAATCTCAACTAACGACAATATGATAGCGGCTTTCCTTGATATATAAAGCGTAATAATTATATTAATCTCGCTCCAGATAATCCGGGACACGAGTTATATGTTCTGAATCAGAAGTCATGACGTAATATTATAGTGTCAACTTTTTTTTTAATGTATTTTATGTGAATATTTAAGTGAATGTGAATTGCGATTTTTTTTTTATGTACATACAATTTCTGTACTCATTAAAGCGTTTGGCCACTGCGTTGGCGTTCATTCTCATATGATTCAATTTAATAAACTAACAACAAGGCCGCGGGTTCCAAGCCGGAATTTTATTGGTAACTAATGTTGCATTGGATATACTTTTGAACTTATTATCGAATTATAATGTAAATCTGATGCTCAAATTGTCGTAACCAGCTCTTTAAATTTATATTACATGTGATGATCTTCTAACTATAAGTTGTGTTACATCCAAGCAGGACCTTTTAGCAGGAGCCAATAGAATGCTTGTGGAGAAATCAAAAATAAGTCAAAGTTCACTATCACTGAATTCCGTTGAGATGTTCAAACGCTGTTATTTTTAATGTAACTCCTAATGCAAATTGTGACAAAATTCCAAGTGAAAAAAGAAACTTTTTAAAAGCGAAGCTCACTTTCCAATATAATTCAAAAATGTTTTTGTAAGAGATATTTTATCTGACAAAATATTTTTACTCGTATAAAGTTAAAAATTAAGTATTATCGTGCAAATTTAAACAAAATGGTTAACTAGCAAATTTCAATTCCAATTAAAAAACACTTCCAAATTTCGAATAAAAAATCAGTAGATTTTTTAACCAATCAAAAGATTCTTCTAGATGAGATCTTAAGAACGCAGCTCGGATTCTTTCCATAAGCGATACTATCGCACCTTTCAATGATAATCCCACCGATTCAGGAAGTTTACAAGTTAAAGATATATAGATATACTAGCTGATACCCGCGGCTTTGCCCGCGTAGAATATGAATATATTTACAAATTAACTTAAAATATTACGTTTATGTAATATCTCTTTGTATTCCACATTGTGTGTTTTTCAGCCCTTAGGGTAGATTATTCAGAAACGCTAAAATGCGAATCAATTAATTTTTAGTCGGTAGCCCAAAAATAAAATTTCATGCTTTTAACTTCAAAATGACGGACTTCCAGACTAACCTGTATACAAAATGTTTACCCAATTTCTCTGCTTAAGTGTAAAATATCCAAAATTGCTTAAATGCGAATCAGCTCATTTTTAATCGGTAGACCAAAAATAAAATTCCATGCTTCTAACTTCAAAATGACGGACTTCCAGACTATCCTGTATACGAAATATCAACCCCTATTAAACCCCTTAGAGATAGAATATCTATAAACACTTAAATACGTATTTAATCATTTTTAATCAGTATCCCAGAAATAAATTTTCATATTTTTTGCTTAAAAAATGACGACTTCCATAAAAACTTTCAACCCTTATTTCACCCCCTTAATGGTAGAATATAAAAAAAAAACTTAAATACCTAGTAGCTCATTTTATACCAGTATCCCAAAAATAAAGTTTTATGATTTTAACTTAAAAATGACTGACTCTCATAAAAACTTTCAACCCTTATATCACCCCCTTAAGGGTATAATATGCAGAATCACTTAAATAATTACCTATTCCTTTTTAATCAGTATCCTAAAATTAAAGTTTCATGTTTCTAACATAAAAAATTACGGACTGCCATACAAACGTTCAACCCCTTTTTCACCCCTTTAGGGGTAGAATTACCAAAATCGCTCCTTAGTAGGTGTCATGATATGTTAGTTTACAGGTTTTATGTTTCTAGTTCTAAAAATGACAATATTTTCAACAACTTACAACCTTTCATCTCCCTTTTCAACACTTTACAGCACTTTTTCAAAATAAAAAGTAGCCTTCATTCAAATCGGTCCAGTAGTTTTGGCGTGAAAGCGAGACAGACAGACAGACAGACAGAGTTACTTTCGCATTTATAATATTAGTATGGAAGTATGGATAAATAGTATTCATTGGATTAGTAAATTGCGTTTTTTAAAGTCGACGAAGTTAGGAATTGGATCTTTATAAGTAAAATTAAAAAGAAAAGTAGTTAAGTGGTGAGTAAGCAAATTCAATTATAGCTTAATTAGAGGCATAATATTCAGTATAATGTATCCCACTACTGGACAAAGGCATTTTTGAGGAGAAGGCTTGGAGTTTATAGCAACACGCTACTTTAATGCAGGTGAATTTTTTTTCAAAGATTTTCTTCACCGCCGACCGCGAGATGAATAAGATGAATTATGATCACAAATACAATCAATCATAACATAATATTGAATACCAAACGACGCAATGCATGTGCAAATGTCGTCACTGTGCCATGATGCCAGTTGGCTGCGTTATAGGAGCCGTGACTACGAATTTATAATTTCAGGAAAATAGACTTAGGAATTGAATTTCTGAACATTTGGCATACACCATTTGGAATGACGCAATACCTTATTAGAGTTGTATTTCTATTTACCTATACGATTGAAATTTTATACTAGTATAAGAAAGACCAAAGTCTGGCTTTTACAACCTGGGATTTTTATCACTATAACGTATAGGATAAATAAACATGCACATTTTTAAATAAATATTCATACAAAATGGCGCAGTGTTGGTAAAACCTGACGTGGTGGACAAACGACATCAAGAAAGTATGAAGTAGCTGTTTCCAATGACAAGATCTTTGATTAATTATTTATATGTTTAGATGCACTGTCAAAGCTAAGAACACTCACACTAGTAAAGTAGCATGAAGTTTGGCGATGTTAAAAGTTAAATGTCACGCACACCAAGATAATAAAAGCTTACCTCGTTCGTTTTAGTTTTTTTGAAGTGCGATCTAGATATATAAATAGTCTAAGGATAAGATCTTCTCTTAGAGAGAACTACATATTTCCAGTAGAAGTCCAACTTAAAAAAAAACAAGAGAAGTAAAACAACTCATAATTTAAATAATGAATACCAAATAGGAAACCAAAAACATCATACTGTATAAAGCATATTTGTACACAAATATAATCAACAAAATCTAAGCACCCAGAAAATATAAACCGATAATTTAAATTCATATATTTATTTAATATAAATAAATAGGTATTAAAGTTTCTAACATTCAGAAACAGTCGTCTCAAAATCTATAATGCTTAATGGTGTAGGAAGAATTATAGGGCCATTAACTTTGAAGAAGTTTTAAACGCATCGTTATACAGTTTAGAGCGCAGTAAAGTTGCTTATTGTTGAGAAAAGTAATTCTTAGTGGTTCCATTTTGTGCACAGAGTAATGAAAAGCAGATAAAAACATTTAATAAAAAATTAAGTAATTTCACATTACAGTCAATCTCGATACAATTATTTACGAATCGATCGATTACTGTACTGGCTGTACTTTTACAACCGGGCGCTTGATCTTGCTTTTGATAAACATTTGTCCGGAAATAAGAGCTTGCAAAACGGAAGCAATATTTCGAAGTTTAATTATATTTGAGTAAAATAACACCGATGTACATCGAAATTAAAATAAAATTCAAAATTAAATTTATTCAAGTGTGTTCCTATAAACTCTTCTGAATAAATCATAGAAACTAAAAACTTTATGTAGATGAGAAATAGTAATAAGTAAAAAAAGGTAATGTCACAGCCAGTATACGTCCTATTGCTGGATTAAGATATCCTCTGCCATCGAGGAGAACGTTTGGAGCTTAATCCACGGCGCTGGTCCAATGCGAGTTGGTGGATACACATGTGGCAGAATTTCATTGAAATTAGAAACATGCAGGTTTCGTCGCAATGTTTTCCAATTGCAATACTTAACAAACCGAATAAAATTAAAATGAAATTACCAGAGTATCTTCGTATCTAATCTATAGTCTGGTAAATCCGCTTTTGTCGTACTTCGGTTTCAGCATATTTTCAGGGTCACTGGGTCGATTGTCACTTAATATTTGATGATAATGACGGTCGACTTTGAACTGTCTCCATTGTTTCTGTGGGTATATATAGACGTTTCAATTACTGTAAGGAATATGATTGTTCTAATTTCATATGAATATAATATTGTTTGCATGACTACTTAAAATGTTTTAATAAAACTGATGATTGCTTTTTTATTGTTTAATAACACAAACTGCAATGGGATCGATAGTATATGATTATTATTCATCTTCCTTCACGACATTATAAACCTTATAAAGTTAGGTGCACGATTACAATTTTTTTTAAATATGGAAAATTTAATCAAAAAAATATTTTCTTCCTGTCTATGGTTGGCGAATCCAAGGAATCAAAATTATTTACCTCGTACTAAAAATACGAGGAATATATTATAATGATTACATACATATTTGTGACTTGGCAAAGAACCGGGCTTATAATCTTTTGATCAAATCGACGACAAATATATTTATATTTGGCGATGGAATATCTTATAAAGTGTTACCTTGAAGGGCTGACTTAATACCCTTTAACAAATAAGAATGATTAACAAATACTACCTTAATTATTATCAAAGATATCGTACACTTTGTATGTACATTGCAACCCGTTATTAATTTAATTATATTAGTAATTAATAATTAGATGCATTCAGACGACGACGTTGTCCTTCACCGAGTACGAGATGAATTATAACTATAAATCAAGCAAATGAAAATTCATTGATGCTTGCATTGGCTTGAACCAGCAATCGTCGTTTAAGATGCAGACGCATTCAACTACTGAGCCATCTCATCTCTCATTTTTATTTACGGGATGTCTGTCGATTGTCTGTGTCAACCATTTACGAAATCTTCTAGAAGATTTATTTCAAGATTTTAACAAAAATAACTTATACAAATTAATTTACAGCATATGACCCGAAATCATATTTAGAAGTAGAAAAAAGTACTTTTATGAAGCTACTTGAATAAACAATATTTTGAATATATTTTTAATTTTGAATGGTGGTATAAGTTCCAAATGATCTTCTTAAGACAAACAATACTTATTTTTATGCTATATGGGCAACTAAGCAAGTTTCTTTAATAGTAAGCTGTCACAGTCGTAGACGTGTTGTATTTTAATGATTTTTCCTCTATCCAGATTATACATCATACAAATACTCAACGTTGCGTATCGTTCATAGATGATAACGTCAATAAAAAAATATTTATATTACAGACTCGTATAAATCGAAAAATATAATCGAGCTCAATATTCGCGGCAGCTTACTGGAAATTATTTTCATCCCAATATTTTACTGTTAATATTGACAAATTGCAACCGAATCTATGGTATACGAAACGCACAGTGGAATAATTGTGGGAAATTAATACCTTTTGGTTCCGACGAATAAATGTCATCCAATCTTCTCATCGTCCCCTTATTTTATCACGTGTCGTAAAAACGGACTAAAGTGTTTTTTGTTGAGTGCATAAAACAGGCAAGCGCCTCAATTACTTGTAGGTTGAAGGAAGGTTTGTATTGAACGTTGGCGGTGGATTTTTAAGCGTATCAAGTAAGAAAAAACCTCGACAATTAACTGGCGTTAGCTGATGTACCGACAAAATCATTTCCAAAGGAAGGTGGCGTCAAACGTTGATCAAGCGTTAACTTTGGTTAAGCGCCTCAACTCCCCGGGAATCCCCCCTAGATGTTGAAGGCCCGCATAGGCGGGCCGACCGTCAGGGCGTCACAGTAGCATGCGTAAGCGATCCCGTGGTGCCCGCCGAAAAGACGGAGAGGGTACCGCTGGTTTTTAGTGGGTATTCTGGTGTACCTGGGCGCACTCGGCGTCCAGGGCACCGGCGAGTCCCTAATAAAGAAAGAGTAAAGACAAATGAACGACTTCGACACTGGTTGAGATATTGAAAAATATATTTAAATAAATAGTTACGGTACTATATGGATCCGTGAAAAAATGGCATTTGAATATCGGCGATTAAAGTGGATAAAAGTAGATTTTTTTTTACATTACATTAACAGCCTGTAAATTTCCTACTGCTGGGCTAAGGCCTCCTCTCCTTTTTGAGAAGAAGGTATGAAGCATATTCCACCACACTGCTCCAATGCGGGTTGGTGGAATACATGCAGGTTTCCTCAAGATGTTTTCCTTCACCGCCGAGCACGAGATGAATTATAAACACAAATTAAGCACATGAAAACTCAGTGATGCTTGCCTGGGTTTGAACCCGCAATCATCGGTTAAGATGCACGCGTTCTAACCACTGGACCATCTCGAAGAAAACTTTCGTATTATAAATATAATCAATAACTGTCAATAGTACAAAACCTAGCATGGCTATTAAAAAATAACATGTTTGTTTTTCTTTACACCTTTTATTGGAATAAGCTATAAACATATCCGCTTATACATCTTTAATACATACAATTATAGCCATCTTTAAACAGACTAATATTAACAATGAATTATTTTAAATGGCAGTTAAATATAAATCAAGATACATAAAACACCGGAATAATATTTAAAATATTTTTAAGCTGTTGTATTTTATTCACACCTAAAAACCTATTACAGACTAAGATGTATATCAAAGGATCTTAACTTTTCATGAGGCAACTCATAAAGAAAGAAAGCCACCGCGGTTTCATCTGCGTTAAACTTGGCTTATAAAATATGAGCACATACATTAAGTATAACTCGACTAGAAAAGGGTGATATCTGTGAGTCAGTTGGATATATATCTCTCAATATATGCGAGTGTATTTGTTATTAAATCAAATCAAAATATACTTTATTCGAGTAGGCTTTTACAAGCACTTTTGAATCGTCATTTAACAAACTATATTAAGTGAAACTACCACCGGTTCGGAATGTAGATTCTACCGAAAAGAACCGGCAAGAAACACATTTAAAAATACAATCATGATATATAAAATTGGATAACATTGGATAATTTGCAAGCGTTAGTTTAAAATAAAATATGCCGAATTGTAAACTGTTAAAAAAGTTATAAACGTTGCATTAATATATAGGTATATAACGGACTTATTTTAATTAAACTGTAAAAAGATAACCTTACCTGAAAGTATTAAATATCAAAATAAATTGCGTTTGATTGTAAGTTTAATTTACAATCTCTCTAAATTAAACAGTGATCGAACGGTTCATAAATATATATATTTGTTACTTAAGTAAACGGACAGCCAAATTGGTTACTTGGTGACAACAACTTGGTGGTTAACAATTCCTTAGTTCGCCAATGCGCCACCAAACTTGGGAACATAGATGTTGACGTTCTTGAGCCTGTAATTATACTGGCTCACTTAGTCTTCAAACCGGAACACAATAATACCAAGTATTCAAAATCAAAATCTACTTTGTTCAAGTAGGCTTTTACAAGCACTTTCGAATCAGTCATTTAACAAACTATATCAAGTGAAGCTACCACCAAGAACCACCGGTTCGGAATGTAGATTCTACCGAGAAGAACCGGCAAGAAACTCAGTAATTATTCCTTTTCAACATTTAAAAATAAAGTCATTATTGCTTGGCAGTAGAATGATATATGAATTTCTTAATTTGTCCCGTCTTTTTTTTAAACCCTTCATCCAATTCAGCATAGAAAAGGCGTCGCGCGACTTATAGCGGATAATTATCAACAAAATAGATACCGGACGTTAGATACACAATACGAAATAATAAACAAGACACAAGAACTTCATGTCAAATTAGCTTCAGTTGGGTTTCCAAATTACATTTCCAAAATAGCTAAAAAAACGACCAAATTTGTCAACAAGTGTACGTGGAAACATGTGTACAAGCATTATTAACGCTGTGACAAGCGTCACTTCTAAATTATGACCCTTTCTTCAAGCACTTAATAGGGTCGCAGAAAATAGTATTACATCAGTCGCCCTTACCACAGACGTGTCTACACACGGATACGTCGAAACGATCACAAGCTATTATTGAAAATTAACAAATTTAACTTTAACTTTAATGAACTTCTGTTATAGGAACATAATTTTATTTAAATTTAAAGTCGAATTGTGAATATTACATTTTTTCCCCGCGGCGTTTTATTTCTCGTTGTGTGAGACAGCTTTAATTATGAATTCTCGTAACTTTATTTCGAATAATGTTAAATATTAGATTCTGTTTAAATTCAGAAAGTCGAAACTTGTATTTTAAGTAGGATAAGTACATACAATTTAGTTCTGAATGAAATACTTTCAGAATCAGAAAGCAATACTTTTTGTGTGTGTTGTACTCCTCAGTCCCAAACAAGCCTCGAACAACATGTTAAGCGATCATAAAAAGCTAATTAAGCCTTACTCGGAATAGTTTCCTCGAATGAGCCAGAAAAAGGTAATAATGGATTTAAAAAAATACATCAGAAACGTTTTATTCAATCGTTACACAGAAATTTTACCTCAATAAAAATCCTTTATAAAAATCAATATCATAAGTTAACATTATTCTATATTATTTATTTATAAAGTCTACTAAGGCGTGTTTATTAAATTTATTTCCGGCGGCGTTTTACTTCTCTTTGTGTGACCGCTTTAATTCTAGGGTTCCGTACATTACTTTCAAGTAATGTTAAACGTTGTGTTCTGTTTAAATTCAGAAAGGGATCGTAATTTGTAAGTAGCTTAAGTACATACAATTTAGTACTTAATGAAATAATAAAACCATAAAGGGATCTTCTCCTTCCTTATATTTTGACTACAAGTGATCTTACACCGATAAATTAAACCTTACTTGGAAAATTTTCTTCGAATGATTTGTAGAAGAACTAATGCAGCTGAAACGTTCAAAAAAATTTTGTAAGAAAATTTTACGTATTTAAGAAAATGTAAAAATTTTGTGGTGTGATAGGAAACAGGACTGTTAACAAAACAACATAAAATACAGCTAAAATAGTTCTGCCGGAAAACTGTTCTAGATGTGAATCATATGCGCAGCTCAACAAAAAAATTACACCAAAACCTTTTAGAGTGACTTTTTATCTTTTATTTCACAAATATACAATGTCGTCTTGTTCACGGAACAAATACGCTCGTCTGGTACTCGTACTTTGTAATATATCCCTGTAGATTTTAATATCTAATAATATATTATAGTGCTCGCTATACATCAACGTAATACGATATAATACGATCTCCCATAACATTATAACACAAGTAGTCTATTACATCGTAAAATAAAGAAATTTGAAACTTATTATTTTTGAATAAATAAAATTGTGTATTTTTTTAATTATACATAAAAAATGTGCCACAACTTAACAGTTGTAATTCTATCTCTTAATGACATCAGTCTGATGTGTTCCTTATATTAACATCGTTAAGACTTTTATACAATGTTCAGTATGAGTTCAGTGTACCTGAATGCAGTCTAGTCACGAAGGACCTAGGTACCGAGGTGCGGCCAACAGACGTTTAGACCAGGAGACATTATTAAAAATGTTTATTGTTGACCCATCGATCAACAATAAACATTTTTTTTAACGAATTGTATTTTTATTATTAAAAAGTTTTTAGTCTCAAATTTTCCATGAATATGTCGATGTATTTAATGTATTTTGAAAACTTTTTTCTGATCACTCACGTTCACCTGTTACATTATCATTATGACAGAAATCGCAAGGAAGTGCCAAAAACACAGTTTCAATTAAACTGAACGAATGTTGATTAAAATCTACAATCTTTAAAATTATATACATATTTACGAATAGACAACTCGCTTGCCAACTATTGTATATTGATGGTATTATAACAAAAACTTTAACGAACATTCGTACAACAATACGCCAAATTCGGTATGTTGTGGTGTGCATGTTTGATATCGGAACATACAAGTATATGAACGTAAAGTGTACGTGAAATGGCTTCATTTGAGTTACGTACGTTCCTTAGTTCACGGTAATTAAACTATATATTAACCAACCTACATCATATTATACTATTTCCTCTTCTTGTCCAATAAAAAATCATTTAGAAGTAACAGTTTCAAATAACAAAAATATGTTTATTATTTTACATGTGACATGAAAATAAAAAAGAAATTAAAAAATATATATCCCGCTGAGTTTCTTTCGCCAGTTCTTCTCAGGTCCGAGGTGTTAAATTCCGAACCGGTGGTAGATTTTTGACTATCAATAAGCAAGTGTAAACACTTCTATATTGATAAAGATTTTTGACTTTTGACTTTGACTTTGCAATGTTCAATGTATGAAAAATATATAAAAAAGGGCGCTATCTCCTGTACTACTTATACGAATTGAACGTACAACCACTCGTAAAAGGTGTGTTTCGCGAATCCATTAGCTAATTGAACAAGCCATTTCCCATGACGTCTAATAGGGTTGTATTGGGTGTATCGTCTGAAATATTGCTAATCTGTATAAAACTATACAATTAAAAAAGTTTTATCAATTACAATTTGTTTTACTTTTTTTTTCTGTGTGTTTCTTTATTTCTGTTTGTGGTGTACAATAAAGTATATTTCATTCATTTCATTCATTATACTTTATTTTAAAGTGAAATTGAGGAAACTAATATAAAAAAATATAGACGACCTCCGCGGTCGAGTAGTGTGTACACCGGTTTTCATGGGTACGCCACTCCGAGGTCCCGGGTTCGATTCTTGGCCAAGTCGATGTAGAAAAAGTTTATTAGTTTTCTATGTTGTCTTGGGTCTGGGTGTTTGTGATACCGTCGTTACGTCGTTACTGGTTTTTCATAACACAAGTGCTTTAGTTACTTACATTGGGATCAGAGTAATGTATGTGATGTTGTCCAATATTTATTTATTTATATTTAATCAACTAATTGTCGATTGAATGAAAACCACTATTTATAATAAATACTACCCGAGCCTATGGCTCTACCCGCGCGAAATTTATAGCACACAAACCGTCATCCTCCATTTACTACCTCCAGGGTTGAATTTAAAGCCTATATCCTTCCCGGAACTCAAACGTTCTCCACACGAAACTTCATCTAAATCGGTTCAGCAGTTCGAGCGTGAAGAGGTAAGAGAGTTACTTCGCATTTATAATATTAGTATAATATATAAATATATACATTATTAGGATACCTTCACAATGAATTGATTATAACATAAACATAAAACATAATCAGCCTGTAAATTTCCCACTGTTGGGCTAAGGCCTCCTCTCCCGTTGAGGAGAAGGTATGGAGCATATTCCACCACGCTGCTCCAATGCGGGTTGGTGGAATACACATGTGGCAGAATTTCGTTGAAATTAGACACATGCAGGTTTCCTCACGATGTTTTCCTTCACCGCCGAGCACGAGATGAATTATAAACACAAATTAAGCACATGAAAATTCAGTGGTGCCTGCCTGGGTTTGAACCCGAAATCATCGGTTAAGATGCACGCGTTCTAACCACTGGGCCATCTCGGCTCATTGATTATATGAAAATTCAATTTATAAATAAGTTTTGTTGACAGTGATGATAGGAGAAAGTTAATTTTGTAAATAATCGCCTCTGTTCAAGAACAACAGCAACAATAACTTAACTAACTATGCATTAGAACATTTACCAAGCAGTAGGTGAGTGAAAAGAGCGTTATTTTTTTTAAATCAAACGTCGTTACGATATTTGTATAACGTATTGTTGCCAATAATATGTGGATAAATATTCTTGACCTCCAACCCGATTGGCGTAAAATCTGTCGCATAATTTTCACCAAGTGAAATATGCTTGTAATTATGACCATTATGTATTTTTTTTTACTAAAATAGATCTTAGTGTTAATATGTAGAGCCTAGATAGCCCAGTGGTTATAACGGTTTTGTACTATTGACAGTTATTGATTATATTTATAGTACGAAAGTTTTCTTCGAGATGGCCCAGTGGTTAGAACGCGTGCATCTTAACCGATGATTGTGGGTTCAAACCCAGGCAAGCAACACTGAATTTTCATGTGCTTGACTTGTGTTTATAATTCATCTCGTGCTCGGCGGTGAAGGAAAACATTGTGAGGAAACCTGCATGTGTCCAATTTCAACGAAATTCTGCCACATCTGTATCCACCAACCCGCATTGGAGCAGCATAGTGGAATATGCTGCAAACCTTCTCCTCAGAGGGAGATGAGGCCCAGTAGTGGGAAATTTACAGGCTGTTAATGTGTTAATAAGTAGTATGTTAGTTGGAAGAAAAAGATGGCGCTAGGCACTTATTAATGTTTATTCTCTTCTAGGAAAGACGACTAAAGTAAGTAAATAAAGTTAATTATTAGCTTGAAATCAATTTGATATAGTTTTATTAGAATAGTAGGTGAATGTGGAATGTTCTGTATATAGCCTTGTAATTCCTATATCTATATAAATATATTGAAAATTCGCTGCCAAACTACTTGATCGAAGTTGGTCCCTCGTGCCTGTAATTACACTGATTCACTGTCTGGGGCTAGAATAACTTCTGAGTTAACTTAGCTTTAGAATATTTGTTTATTATTCTTACCTTCAATCTAATTCAATATTAAATCTTCATAGAATTCATTTTTATTTTTTGTTCTGATGTTTATTTATATAAATACTAGATGTGTACCCGATGAGATATCTCATCAGTAACACTGGAACGTTAGTTTTTTTCTAATAGATATAAGTCTAAACCCCGGATTTCCAAGCTATTATATAATATACAAAAAAAAATAACGCGCTTCCATACAAACTTTCATTATACGTTCTTATAGGATTTATTTTAGACAGTATTTTACGTCGGCCCATCGTCTAAGACTCTACAAGGTACAAATTCGGCCACACATGGAGTACTGCTCTCACGAATTATCGACGATCAAGCCCTTTCCGATCTGCTTGATCTTTTGGCTTTGCGTAGAGATGTTGGATCGCTCTACATCTTCTACAGAATTCATAATTAATAAACAAAAAAAAACACATTAACTTCTATCTTCAAATTAATAAAAAACAAACATCAGAAATGACGAATTTTCATTTAAACGCCCCCTATTTAATCCCATAGAGGATGAATTTTGAAAAAAAATCTGTTAGTGCTTACTTATTGTATACAAAGAATTCCTATGGAAAATTTCATTTGGCAGGCGATCTTTATAAAATGTTATTAACTAGAAATTTAACAGTCAGAAATCGATCGTTTTCATTTTTTTATTTATTTCTTAAAATCGAAACTACATGTTCTTAGGATAACCTAAGGAATTAATATTTCGATTAAAATTGTAATACTATCTGATCCGATCAACTGATATCACAAACATTGTCTTAGCTATGAATATTCAATTTATAAATATTTGTCTCAAGCCCCCAAAAAAAAAAAAAACATGTAAACTCCTGAACGTTCTTTAGAACGTTCTGAAGTTTTCTGAAAATTTCCAATATTCTACGCATTTAGCTTTTCTTTTTTCGTACGAACCTCTTGGAAAGTATTCGAAAACTTTAAAAAAAAGATAAATGAAATCGGTAAAGTCGTTCGCAAGTTATGGCGTGAAGGGAAATAGGGATTCATTAATATACACACATATATTGAAAGAGCTGTATCCGTAACAAGTAATGATTATGTACACGGCTGCCACTCGTAAACACTAAGCTTAATCGCATGACCTGGATTTGCTCATAAGACCTTAGGATGTGCAGAATAACAAGCTACCTACTTTACCAACAAGACCAGCAAACCATAGATAGTAACAGCCTGTAAATTTACCACTGCTGGGCTAAAGCGTCCTCTCCCTTTTTGAGAAGAAGGTTAGGAACATATTCCACCACGCTGCTCCAATGCGGCTCCAATGAATACCACCGAGCACGAATTGAATTATAAGCACCAATTAAGCACATGATAATTTAGTGCTCGCCTGGGTTTGAACCCGCAATCATCGGTTAAGATGTACGCGTTCTAACCACTGGGCCATCTCAGCTTCAAACCATACTTAATATATGAAACGTACTTAAATTTTTTTTTGTTCTAACGCAATACATTAAGACATTTATCGCGTGTCACTTTCACTCATTCCCTTAAGCCGCTTAAGGCTTCGTAAATCCATTTTATTTTGATTCGCTTTAGACAGCGCTTTGTATTATTTCAGACGTAGACATATTACCATATCTCAGTGTATAAAAGACTACTGACTGACAGACTTATATATCCATCATCGTACAGCGCAAGACGCTGAATTAAAATTTGTCGGAATGTAGAGCCGAGATGGAATATATAGAATACGTGGTTCGAATCCGAACAATGCTACGGATTTTTAATTTGTTTAACTTGTATTGTTCTCGACGTCGACGACGACGTCGACATCGTGAGGGAATCTGCATTTATTGCCGTTTACAAATAACACGTGTGTTAAACCCACCCCCATTGGAGCATCGAGGTGAATTAAAATGCAATGATAAAGTCCCTGAGGAGTGGTCGAGACCTTTCCCAGGTATAGCGTCATTAAAGAGTTCTTACTTGACTTTTATTCTTATTTTTTAATTATGATACTCCAAGAAAAGGTATACTAAACACATTCTTTAAATTAATCAACGTAAGTTTTACAAGTCGAGCGCTCCTTCTATTATAGGAGACTGCAACGTGCACTTTAAGCAAAACGTATATCACAAATACCTACAATGAAAAAATTTGATTTTTTTTTTTGAGTTTATTTAACTTATGCAATGAATTTTTCGAAACCCAATCTGTTTGAATTTTAATAAAGACATTATATTGTTTATTTTTCAAAATACGCCCTGATAAATCCACTAACGTTTTAACGTATTAAACCCAAACCAATTACATAACAAAATATTGTTGTATATTCTATTTTATTTTTATAATAATACTGCTAGTATTATTATGCTCCAAATTATAAAGCAAAAGCCAGATGGAGCGTGCGAACATTATAATGAAGTAACGCATACGAATGCAAATTCCTGTAGTGCGAAACGGCACATATTTTTGTCAATACATCAAAAGTGTTATAATTTAAAAAAAAAAAAAATTTTATTGACGTATTAACTAATTGTTAATTAACACCATCGCTTCATATGTTTTGTTGTATAATCTGAACCAAATATAACTATTTTAAAATAATCATATTCGTATGCAAGTCGATCCGTGTTACGTGGCATTATTTATGACATTTACAACCTTATGTGTGTTAAGCGTAAATCGTTAAACAAATAAATGCAGATTGGTTCAGTTTGGCTTAAAAATCATATTTTAAATTATGATTCAAAAATTGTACTTAGTAACAGTAGTAGAATGTTGTATTTTGAATTTTTAATGAACATATAAATATTATATAGGGTACATTTAAAATTAAAAACAAAATGTGGTATTTTTGATTTGTTTTTGTAAATAATTACAGCATATAGTTTCCATATTGAAGATTCACTTCAAACCTATTGATATTATTATATGAGTGAGCCAGTCTAACTACAGACACGGGGGAGATTAGTTCTCAAGATTTGTGGCGCATTGGAGATGTAAGGCATGGTTAAAATTGCCTTCGGCGCCAATATCTTTGGGCGTTGTGACCACTTACCATCAAGTGACCCGCTTGCCTGTCCACCTACCGTTGTTATAAAAAAAGTCACTGCCAAGCAGCCGAGCGAAGCCAGACTTGCAAATAGTACCACCTCATAAATAAAATATCCCAAAATTAAAACAAAACTATTCACATTTTCAACAAACTTTTAACAAATTACGCTCAGGTGCAGCAAACGAGCTAAATACATCCAGCATGAAGTACAGCTCGTTTTAATATCACAGTAATTCGTCGAAAAGAAGTTTCATCCGTCGTAAAACTCGTAAAAGCAGGATATTTTTGCAATGCAAAAACTTAATACAGCGCGATCCACGAAAACTACTTCTTTTCAAGTTTTAAAACTTCTTTCTATGTTAATTGAACCACGTTCAAGTGAGATCGCTCGTTGTCTGCTTAAGTGTCCTGTCCAGTTTTTTTTTTCATAGCTCACTGTCTTGCTTTTGACAATGCACCTCCGATATTCTAAAGCGTAAAAGTAATTTATCCGTGTTTACGTTAAGACTGTAAAATACGTCGTTTGTTTTTAATCGTTTTCAACCAACTTTGAGAAAGAAAATCGAATTGAATAACATAGATACATTAGAGAAATTATATGCTTTTATCTCTTTAATGTATGTTCGTCGATTACTAAAACAATTTGCACGAACTGAACGAATTAGGAGGATTAGAACTTTCTCCTATAAGGTGATCCGTTATATTTCTTTGACGATTATCCAGGGCCGGATTTAGAGGCCTAGAAGCCCTGCGACAACGGGGGAGGCCCTTGATTATTATATATATTTGATATATAAAGTAATTTGATATATTCATTTTCTATCAGTCAGGTTTTTTAAACAATTTATTTACTGATGCCTTTATTGTTTTCTGTATCCTCTTTTGGTATCAGTAAATGTTAAAACAGTAATTAATAAACGTCACAAATTTATGTTAAATATGTATTTTACTATATCAACACATATATTAAATTAAAATTGTTAACTAGATATTTTTTTTGGAATCTCTATTGGGGTCTCTCCTGCGGCAGTTGCCTGAGATGCCCCCAAAATCCCTTAAATCTGGCCCTGCCTATATAACACCGATTCTCAGATTTTTATATATATTTTTTATTTGATTGCTCTTTATATGTCGACAACATGGCAACTGATTTCGATTATTTAAAATTTGCTGTATAAAAATTTGAGCACAATTCATTATTTTTTATCAAAATCGGCTTAGTATACTTATATATATACTTAATACAAAGCGGTTTAGTAGTTCACAGGCACTTGAAATTAAAACATTCTTTTTTTTTTGTACAAATTTTACCAGCCTGTGACGCAAAATCGTCGACATTATCAAAGATTTCATTTGTAAATAATTAATAATAATAATATTTTTATATTGCTAAGTGAAACGTAATAAAGTATTTGAGCTTTATACCGAATTCAGACAACTTCGTAGAAGAAATAAAACCTTGTAATGAAAAAATCTATATATAAGATTTTACATATCACATTCTATTATTCTTTGAAGTCGGTTAAATCTTTTTGAAATTAAATAAAGGTTGTGTCATTATATTGTGTAAGGATTCTTAGATACTGTATATAACTGTATGCGTGTGTGTGTTTGAAGTTTTATGTATGTGTAACTTAATCACAAAATATCAATTCAAAATGTTACTATGACAAGTAACTTCACTAACTGAAATTTTAATTTATACCACCGACCTATTTTATGAAACATATTCTCGTATGAGATTAACTGAGGTATCCCTTCTAAAAATAACTTTAAATTTCACGTTAAAATATATGAAATACGGGTTTTATTATAAATAAAATAAACCTGAAGGTAACAGCGCGTTAATTAATCACACCCCAATCCCTAGGCATATCATCGCATTACATTATTGAAAAATAAAATATTTAAACCGTAAAACACGTCTGTTTCGACAGTCGCTACATTAACGAGACGTATCTCACGTGAATTCTATAAACGGAATACTTTTACTTCGCCGAGAATATTACGTTGACATACGAGTATTAAGAATAAATTAATACTTTAATTTTTTTTTTAATTGTAACATTTTAAGAGCATTCTTTGCGTCGACGCTAGTTATTCTGTCTGATTGATTTTGAATGGTGAGTAAGTCATTGTAATTAAAAACTGATTGGTCATAACGAGACCACGTAGGTGGTAAATACACCGTCATTGCGCTACCATTGTCCGTGTTGGCCGTGAAAGAACAAAAAACAGACAGACAGTCTGAATTACTTTCATATTAATAATATAAGTATAGATAATATTTTTTTTTTTGATGGTCCAAATTCTATGAAACTAAGTATTAATGTTTAGCGGCAGCATAAGGAAAAGACTCAAATAAAAGTCAACATCAGAACAAGCACCATAGATATGAATGAACGTGTATACTTTAAACTAAATACCTGAAGAACATAAGGGATATATAAACAAAACAATTTTATAATATACATAATATAATGTTAGCAAATTGTAATAGAAGTAATTAGTAAATAATCACAAAGCGTTGAAAGCACGTACCCATGTTAATTAAACTTAATTCAAAGCTGAATAATAATAGGCTATTGATACATTCATATAAGTCTAATGTGAAATTGTAATTCTCTAAGAGTGGGTTACTACCTGTAATTGGACTATTGTTTTGTAATATATATAATAAATTAAAGGTAATATAATATAATCAAAGAAAATCTAAGAGAATGTACGTGGAATACACTTTACGAATAATAACTTTTAACATTGTATATATATTTTATAAATATTTTAAAACATATATTGTTTATATATATTGTATATAATCCAAGATAATCTTACTAATAAAAATGAAATTTGTGTTCATTGTAATATTATAACTACCAACTATTGTAAAACAAGAGATAAAAAGACTTATTATAATTATTATTATATATTTTACAGTTAAGTAATTCGATCCCAAAAAAATCTGCAGTGGTACTGTATATCCTGTTATAATAATAGTCAATGTCACTTGTCTTTTTCTCATTTGATAGATCGTTTTCTGCGGTGGATTTGGAGTACTTTCTTGCAGTATAGTTTTACTACATTTGCCTAATTCAATAATTGAATTACATTTATTAATTGCATCCAATTAATCCACATTTCCTGTTCTAATGGTAAAGTACTACCAATACTTAAATCTGGTAGCTTTTTAGATCTTATTAACTTTAGATTAGTCTCAGTAATACCTCATTACTATCTCTCTGTAATAGACATAATTTAATGTATAGAAATATCGATTCACAGGGACTCTCAGGGATTCATCTTTGGACCTTTTTTATTCCTTATAGAGATAAATGACTTTCCGTATCTTTTAGGTAACAAACATGACACATAATCTTATGATGATGATAATCATTTGGTTTTTTTCAAATGATCATTATAATATTAATAAGATTAGAATTTTTGAATAAATCCCAGAAATAGATGACAATGCAAGAAATAAAAAAGATGAACAATTTAATTCTCTCTACAAAAAGATCACCACGATGTCGCATGAAACATGTACTTAGTTATTTTTATAAATAATGTATAAATTTAAATCTCAGAATAACTTTTGAAAGTAAACAAGCAATCATCTTTGATATTAAATTAAGATAACAGATTATTTGAAATCCACGTGATCAGCTAAGTTGCTATTACGACAATTTCATAATACACAGATGACGGTGTGTCGCTTTGTATATCAAAAGAGCGAAGTCAGGCATGAATTAATGAGATAAAGTTCTACCATGAAAATGGAAATACGTGACAGAGACTAGTCTGTCATGGAACCATTACTGCAGCTAAAGGAACTTGCAATGTACATATTATTTATACGAAATAGTTGTGAGCAGTTAAAACAAAATGCATTAATAAAGGTAAGACAAAATCACGGACGCTTGTGAAAATTAATTAAAAAAAAACAAAAACTGTTCATTGGATTAGTTGTTGCCTATAGCAGGTATGGAAGAAAGAGTGTTGAAAATAATCAGATTTAAAATCACCACTTTAAAAATCGCAATTTTGTTAATCCTAGACGATTAAAAATTCTTTAAACCAAACTTAGTAAAACAAATTAAAGATGGTGCCGTTATGAAATGTTGATTTACAGTGAACCTTAACGAAAACTGCCCATTTTAAGAATTCATCAAGTGCCTGAGTTCCATGTATTGAACATAACCACACACAATACCTTGTATTCCGAAGTCGTGCCAATGTAATCGCTTTTTAATCTATTTTAGGTTCAAGTTTTACAAGAATGCTCTAAGAAAACTCCCTCCCCGTGCCAACTATCCTAATTAAGAAGTCTCTAGCAGTCCGACCTAGATACAGAGCATCGAAACAAGGTTCTGTCTAGCATACAAAGACTTATAAATGTCGCTTTTAATATGGGCTTAAGAATGAAATTTTAAGAATATTATTTTTGTTCTTGTTTAAGACTTTTGCTTATATAATAACAAAAATATATTAATTTAATAATTATTTAGTTATAATAAACTTATAAAGACGATTATCTAATTGACTTACATACTTAATGTATTATAATTTTCACCTAAACTATAAATATATTTTCGTGGTGTATATTTTTGTAATATTAGCTTACTTAGCTCGTAACAATTTAATTGTTATATCATTAAACTAAACCGTTAAACTGAGTATTTCTTGCTTGACCTTTTTATACATATTAATTAACTATTAATCTTTAAGAACTTGAGCTCTTATTTTGTTATTTTATGTAATGCGATAACATATTAAAGTTTATAATAACAGCCATATGTCCTCTAACAGCCTGATTTAAAGTATATTCTAGAACATAATTTCACAGCCTCTTACGTATCCTACACCTTCCATTGGAACCGAGTATAAAATAGTAGAATTTTAACTTTAAAAAAGTACCAAATACTTAAAATAGCAATCCATAAACATAGACAGCATTGAAAACGGTAGGTATAAAAAAAAAACTAGGTAAAATTTATTGATCATATCTGAAAATATTTATCGTATATCGCAATATAAACGTCGTCCCAGTAAGATGTAGGAAAGTAAACAAAAATTCGAAATCCCGACATAAGCCGATGCATCGCCGGTAAATCCCGAGCAAAAAGTTCTTCCCGACGTAGACAAATCGTTTTCTATATTTTCCACACGTCCCTGATATACATTCACTATTCTCCTGTATGGATTACGGGAAAGATTGGCTCAAACACACTTCGCGTTCTACTGAATATTCTTTCCTTATAGGAAAGCATTAATGGTTAATACTTGGAAATCAAACGACACATTTATTTTGTTATAATAAAGTAATGTGTAAATCTTTTCAACTAAGTTACAATCTCGGTACATAATTAATATTCGCAAATCATTTAGTCTCCGACTGGGAATACCGCTGTACTTTGAGCATAGATGCTCGTGTGGAAAGGAGGTAGACTTCCTGAAAAGTATAACAACTCGCCTTGTTACCTCCACTGGTGACAGGAGGGCTGGTTCGTTTTTTGCCCAGCAGATCGGAATTGCGATTCAACGGGGAAATGCTGCTAGCATTCTTGCCACCATTCCACGCGGTCAAGATTCATACGGTAACTATTTTTAATTCACATTTTTATATATTTAAGGACTTAATGTTAATAATTAATAATGAGATTTTTTTTATGCACGCGCATAGGGTAACGTTTGAACTACATGATGATGTTGCTCGCTACATCGTCGATTAAGTGATAAGTCATTCGAAATAGAATTTCGTTCGAAAAACAATTTTAAAATGTGAATGTTTAGTTTTATTTGTGTGAGTTTCATAGTAGCGGTTAATAAGAGGAAATTACATTAACACAATAAGAATAAGAATCTTATTATATTAATATTTAATAAAAATTTGATAATTATTATATTATTACAATTAATTAATATAAATATTTTTTAAAACAATTAAAAAATATTTTTAATTATGCGGAAGGAATGGAATTTCTCACGTGCGTTTATAAATACCGTTTTGTTCTTGAGTTTAATTTCAATCGATCAATAGTTAGCCATATTTTGTAAGAGTAAATGCTCCCATACAAAATGTTATGCAATCAGAACTGCATGAAATAAATTAAAGTTACAAATGTTACTGACGTCACAAATTTAAGAGAACATATTTACTTATTTACAATCGTATCACGCATGGTTTTAAAAACTTAAAACATCTAGGCATTCTATGCCAATCACCCATAAAATCTAAGCAAATATTCATGATATTGGCAAATATTTACAGACACATAATATTACTAAATTAAAAATAGATAAATCAATAGATAAAAAAATATATAAACACTCTCCAAATACATATGTCAGAGTAGTTTTTGCGCACGGCTTAGCTTTTTAGGGGTTGGTTGTCATTGTTACGTATTAGGTATAAAAAGTACCGTATGTCCTTCTTAGAACTTCCAGTACGCTCCATACCAAATTTTTCATACTTACTTAACACATTGTTACTTTGATACTTTGGACAATTCTCACAATATATTTATAAATTATATCCTATGTGTTATTCTGATGCATAATATATATTATTGTACAGTTTCATTTAAATCCATTCAGAAGTTTTTGTGTGAAAGAGCAACAAACATCCATACATACAAACTTTCACCTTTATAGTATTAGGATATATGTCTGTATTTCACTTTCATTCTCACTTTAGCGAGTATATATATACTATAACAAAGTATGCCATGCATTTATTATTATTATTAATTTTAAAGTAAATAAATGCTATTGATTAAAAAAAAGAACAAAATATATTTTTATCAACTGTACTCTTCAACTAACAAGTCAAGCATCTCAATTATTTTATACGTATAATAAGACTTGTTTTGATTGAAAAAGTTAATATATTAAATTGGATAGAATCCAAATGTTGAAACTGGAAACTTGAAATTTATTCGAAAAATTCTTTATATGTTTTTATAAATATAGAATGTAAACTTTATATCAAGTTTATTCAAAACGACATCAGCATTGCGATTCTTCGTATAGAAATCACTTCGTAACTCACTCGTGAAATATTGACAACTGATTTACAGTGAGACGCCATTTTGATCCATGTATCCTATAAATTTTATTAATTATAGTCAATTACGCATACCACTCTAAAATTACATTCCGACATATCAAGCTAGTTCCTGCGGTGCTATTTGTTAAGGTTACCTTTACTCACACATACTAGAACTGTAACATATCACACTCTTGGCTCACTCACACACTCATGGATCTATTAATTTTAAAGATTATTATCATTTATGTCATTCTTGATTGAATGTGTGTTACACAAACCTATAGTCATATAATAAATAAATAAGTAAGATATAAATCGGTATTATAAATTATACTATTATTAAAATGATCAAATTCGTAATCAAAATACAAATTCAGTTGTAAAATATCAAACGAAAACAACGTTTTATTTGACGTTTACGATAAAATAGTCCTTATCTAAACCCGTAATTTCCGCCCAAAACCGGATCCGACCGGTTGCTATATCTCATCCTTAGTTACAGCTAACCAGCACAAGATATATTTAACGTCGGGATCAACTTCTGGCTCTTACACTACCTTGAATTAAACTCCATGGATTGTTGGATACGAATTTATGAGAAAACCCATTTCAAATTCTGCGATTTATTTTAGTTTGAGCTTAAATTTTCAAGGAGATTTTACCAAATTGTAATATAAATACTAGCTGCTCCGCGCTGTTTCACTCGCCTAATGTTACATAACTAGATACTCCTTATATAATGGTCTACATAAGATGATTAAAGAGGCAGTCCTCGATTTACGTCTGTTTAACAATATTCCTCAAGCATACGTAATTGTTTCGATGTCCTGCATAGGAAAATTCACTTGTCGCAAAGTCAATGTCATAGCAAGAAAAAAAAAAAACGAAGCAATCTAATATGTCTCGACTTACGTCGTTTCGTATTTCGAGAACCTAACATACCGTACGAGGACTGTCTGTATTGTAAACCATTATACTCTATTCGATTCGGTTTACTAGATTCTCTACATTGATGTTCCTAGTCACCTAATTTTTTAACGGCATCTTCAACACTAGTCATTCCATGTCATCCAATTTACACAAGAGCCGAGATGGCCCAGTGGTTAGAACGCGTGCATCTTAACCGATGATTTCGGGTTCAAACCCAGGCAAGCACCACTGAATTTTCAAATTTAAACGAATATATAATTTTTTACACGTAATACTGACTCTAGAACTCAAATATATATGTAAGTATAATCATATTAAAAAAATAATTTTGAATTCGACACGTTTCCTGACGTGGCTTCCATATGTCGTAATGAGTGTCATCCAGGTGTTCCGTCTAACGCGAAATAACCCACTTTCCTATTGTAAACTCCACAATTACGTGTCTCGAATATGGCAACATTTGTGTTTTATAAAACAATAAAAATGTCGGGTGATTTAATTGATTTGTGTTTTATAGTATTTATACAGAATTTATTATTATTTTTAAAGTTTATTGTAAAATTGTTTTAAATAAGTTGATTTAACATAAAATACGACCAAACATACACGCACACACTCGCACAATAATACGAACAAACATACCCTTCTACTAGTACTACTGCTATTTACTTGGTGGTAGGGCTTTGAACAAACAAATCTAGATATTTACCACCCTCTCGTCATATGATGTACCGTCAAGCATTAATACTAAGTATTGTTTTGTTCCCGTTTGTTCCGGGTGAGTGAACCAGTGTAAATAGAGGCACAAGGGTTAGGTATGTTCCCAAGGTTGATTACAATGGCGATACGAGGAATTGTTAAAAGTTCTCAGAACGCTTATTCGCCCGTCCTACCTATGTAATAAACAAAACACAACAAATTATATTAATCTATTATATATTTTTTATAATTGTACGCAACCCCTGTGATTGTGTTTAATTTCTAAAGACATGTCTGGGTACTGTTAATTTCTACGTACATAAATGTATCCATATACTAGGTACCTATAGTGGATGAACGTTATCTTACCCAAATACTAGGAAAATTACTAGAAATTTACTAGTTTGGACGTAATAGCCAGTGACAGATTAATATCAAATCAAATTCCGTATTCAATATATAAGCATTGCACTTATTTATTGATTGTTAAATTAAACACTACCGTCGGTTCGAATAAATAAATACCTTAACCTAAGAAGAAACTCAGCTGTTCTTATTTTTGTCAATTTGTTATTATTTACAAATATTCAATATCAAAAGAAATAGCCAAGAGGATAATATGTTAAGCTAAAGTAAGAATTGGTTAATTTATTCTATGTTAAAAAATCCTCATTCAATACATTTTATTTAATAAGCAATGGTAATTTGCAGAGTGCTGACTTTTATAATACAGGTAACCTAGTTTAGAATTCTAAGACGTTTTTCTTTTAATTTGAAACGTTTTTATAACACGTACACAAGAAAAATATTGCTGTAGTAATACGTGTAAGGCTTTTTAAGGCATTTTCTGCACCACACACCTAATTTGTAGAACCAGTTTTCGCGGGTAGTTTTTCAGTATTGATTTGACTCCCGCCTTCAAGAAGACAATATACACATTTCTTAAGTGCCGGTTATACAACTGCAATCCTCTCGCTGTGGCAGACGTCCATAGGCGGTGGTAGTCACTTACCATCAAGTGAGCCTCCAACTCGATTGCCACCTATATCATAAAAAAGTATTAAGTTTTTGTCTTCAAATTAGTTTGTGTACCACAGAATGAGTATTTTGAAGAGTTTTTTAGGGTGTCAACCCTAAGATAAAAAACGGGAGCCTTCAAATAAATCGTCGTGTCATCGGCCTATTTTTTCCGAACTTACTGGACAAAAATTTCGTACTCATATAGTTAGGTGACCACAATCACAAATTTCATCATCATTCATCATCATTAGCAGCCTGTAAATTTCCCACTGCTGGGCTAAGGCCTCCTCTCCCTTTGAGGAGAAGGTTTGGAGCATATTCCACCACGCTGCTCCAATGCGGGCTGGTGGAATACACATGTGGCAGAATTTCGTTGAAATTAGCCTCATGCAGGTTTTCTCACGATGTTTTCCTTCACCATTTTTCATGTGCTTAATTTGTGTTTATAATTCATCTCGTGCTCGGCGATGAAGGAAAGCATGTATTTAATTTTAACCACCAAAACATTTTGTATCCACCCGCATTGGAACAGCGTGGTAGAATTAGTTTAGAACCTTCTCCTCAAAAGGAGAGGGGGTCTTAGCCCAGTAGTGCAAAATGTATAAGGCTGTTACTTACTCTTTGCTTTATATCGTAATAGGACTTTGAATTATCCAGCTAAGAATGTTTTATGTGAAACAACAACTTTTACTTTACAGCGTTTGCTTATAGTATAATAATATATAATAAGTTTCCTTCGTGAAATCATATCTTGAACAAGATAATTTAGTTGTTGGCGGTCTCGGTTGTAACAATAAATTCGGCCGGTGGGAACTAGTTCAACGAATTATGTACCAACTTACTTCTTACATTATTCAACTACCTTTGAAATTTCAACAGGAGTGCTTAGTTACTCGGGAAAGCTAACGACTCTGTTTATTTTAACATTTTTATTATTTTACTTTTGTACACGAGACACACAGACGGATTAAAAATAACTCTGTTGTGAAAATAACATATGTTTGACTTTAGTTTACGTTTTATATAAGTTCATAATAATGTATATACAAAATTGAATTATTGTTTTTAAAGCTTTCAACAAAATGGCTGTTCTATTTTTGGAGTTTCTTATTTTAATTGAACAAATTTAGTTTAATAACAAGCTCTCGTTATAAACCCAATTAATTAATTTAAATTAGTAAATTATATTATTAAATAGATCAACTAACGGTTTCAAATATAACAAATTATAATTAATAAATATTTAAAATAAGAAGAATAGAGTTAATAATTAAACTTATTGCGAATGTAATTGAAAGCGCATTCGAAATTAGAGTATTTTTCTCGACACACAAATAGTTTCCAAGGCTGTAGGAAATATGATTATAGAGGATCTTAACGATTTGAGTGTTAATTCGTGTTAAATGTCGATGATAACATTATCAAATTATTCACTACGCCCAGCGCAGCAGACGGAATAGCTTATCAAGATGTATTTTACTTCCATCGAAGCGGACGAAATATTTAGTTACTAATAATTACTGACTAGTACAGATATGTTTATTATGTTATGTTATGTAGTACAGATAAAACATACATGCATGTTTCCAAAATAAATAGCTTTATGCGTATTGGAACCCAACTTGGAAGCTGAATGTTACTGGTTATTTAGGACACGATCGCTGTGATTGCTCCTCAAATATATTTCTTTATCCTTCTCTTATTGTTTTGTATACTTTGTTTATTTTTATTTTTTCAACTGTGCCGTGACTTAAAAAAACTCTTTTATCTATTGATACATGTCAAAAAGAATTTATACACATTTTTTTTCCAAATCCGGAAACCGTAACGGAGCTTTGTATTAATAATATAATTTCGTCAGAGCAAACACGCATACCGATTTACAGTGAAAAGCGAGTTACGCTTAAAAGCAATTTCATAGTACCTAATAGTTTAGTTTTAAGCATAAAAGTCTATTTCGATAACTTCAAATGTGAAGACCTCCTGCCAGATTCCGGCAACGGGGCCAATTTCAAATTAGTCCAGCCCTCTGCGTAAAATATATTAGAGTGTAGAAATGTATACGTAAACACAGATGCACTCTCTATTCCCTCACTCTCATCATCCGATGTACGAACAACACGAACGGAAATGATTAAGACGCAGGACCAGGCTTCATTTGCTTTCCGAAACAAGGGAGTGTAATCACTGCTAACCTGACTCCGGGTAACTACTTCTATTTTTAATTAGTATAGGTAAGCGGACGGATAAATAGACCATCTGATGGTAAGTGGTCACCACTGTTTATAGACATTGGCGCTGTAAGAAATATATAACATTCCTTACATCGCCAATGCGCTAACGACCTTGTGACATAAGATTTTATGTGCCTTGTGTCAATAGTTACACTGGCTGATTCACCCTTCAAACCGGACCACAACTTTATTTAATATTATTATTTGGCGAATATATGATGAGTTGGGGTTCCTACCTTAATTTGGAAACGGTCGACTGAAAAACCGAATAAGTATGTACTGGCCTCATCTGTTTATATTTAAACCCAAGAATATCTGAATTGGCGGCTTTATAAGCTAGGCACTTGAGCGCAACGAGGCAGTCCTCATAAATTAAAATAATATACAAAATTATAAAACAATTTATTAAAAAAAATAGTTAAATGTCGATGCCTAAAATAGATGTGTTCCAGTTCACAGAGTACAGGCACTAGTGCAATTTCGACAAAGGAAAAATTAAGGAATAAGATTATTTTGAAGTTATGCTTCTTTCTGCGAAGAATAAAATATTACGACGGAACGGAAATGACGTATATAGAGTCATAGTATTTATATAGAAGACAATCAAAAGTAAATCACTTTACAGTTAACTATTAAACTAGTACTACGAAGTAGTATACCTTACTAGCTGAACTCAAGGCTATAGACGCGCGAAATTTATAAAACTTTATACCAAAATAACTTGCATCCTCGATTTTACCACTTCGAGGGATGAATTAAAAAAATCTATATCCTTCTCCGGGACTCAAACTATTTCCATAACAAACATTATATAGTCAAAGTCAAAGTCAAAAATCTTTATTCAATATAGAAGTGTATACACTTGCTTATTGATAGTCAAAAATCTACCACCGGGTCGGAATTTAACACCTCGGACCTGAGAAGAACCGGCGAAAGAAACTCGGCGGGATATGTTTTTTTTTTTTCATTTTGCAATTAATTATATTAATATTTGCAATAATAATTATATTTTAGCTATTTGAAACAGCCTGTATATATATACATCAGTTCATTGGTTTAAGCGTGAAGAGCTAACAAAAGAGTTACTTTTGCATATTAAACAATATTAGTAAGCATAACACGTATAAATCGAAAACATACACGCACTTCTTTTTCAATTTTAAACTAACAAATTCCCAAATACATGTTGGTTTTTTATATGCATTTATGTTTTTATTTCTAGACATCACCACAATTGAAATTTCAGTATTAAATATATATCGAAAGTTACAATAAGTATGTTTTGTGCTGTCCAATATGAGAAATATATCTCCTTCCTTAACTAAGTTCTTAGAAAATCTAGTAAAAGAGTAATGAGATTCAGCAAAACGAAAGTAAAGGGTCAATTCAAGAATATTGCTTCTGGTCAGCAAAACTAAACTCTTATTGATATAGTTTCCAACTCGTAGCAGACTCTCTTACCCATTATATTTCTAATAACAATGCTCTAAACTTTGTTACTTTTATTAGTTTTGTACGGACCTCAGTCGAGCACTAAGAGTCGCCGAAGAAGGTCGAGATTGTGTCATTTAAATCGATTATTATTGCTATATATATTGTCAGTTTAGTGACCTAATAAGACTGCAGATCCTATAGTCCTGGGTTCAAAATGCGTGTTATGATACTCAAAAGCGACTAAGTTTTGATTACATAATTTATGTCTTTAATAACTGAACTACGATAGTTGTCCAAATGTAATCTTCGACAACAATGTGAGTTATTACTGATGTTGAATGATAATTAGTAAATTTGACACTATCAATAAATGTTCTTGCGTATAAGAGTTTTTTGATAATGCATATCTACTATCGATAGCCTCATTTGACTCAGTCAGTATTTGGTTAAATAATTAATTTTCATTAGCTCTACAAGAACTTTACTGTATTTAACTCAAAAACCAATTTCCATATTTCTAACATAAAGTGGCGAACATCTATACAAACTTTAATCCTGTTGAGAGGGTGAACCAATTTCATCCTCTCAAAAACGCTTAAAACACTGTCTTTTACTTGTAAAAAAATCCTAAACAATCTATATTCAGAACAATGAATAACTGCAATCATTATGCAAACTTTTATCCTAAATTTTAACCTCTAAGGTGATGAATTTTCTAAAACGCATTAACAATTGTCTTTGACTCATTAACAGAAGCCGATTTTCGTATTTCTAATATCAAATAAGACGAATATCCACACAAACTTTTGTTTCTACTAAAGTTAAAGTCCCCATTAAGAGGTTAATTTTGAAATAAATTTCTTTTTTCATACTTCTTAGGAATTGCCAAATTTCATCATATTAGACCCAACAGGCTGTTCGTTGTATGTCAGTCTATCATATTAACATTTTAAGAATTATAATAATTTATTAAGTGTACAAATATAAAACAATAAAATAGGTTTTGAATGCATTGCTTTAAACAGGTACACGTTAATGATATACATAACTACATAGGTATTTAATATATTAAGATACACACACATATATATATATTACACGCACTTACACATTATTTTTATTTTTATACATATAAGTTAAAGCAATTCCTAACGGAGATATGCAATAAAGTTAGACAACGTAGTTGATCTTCCCGAAGGCGGAGTTTGACCGTCAAATCAAGCACTCGTGTGTGAAATATTCGGTTGAGAGCTCTTGTTTTTATTATGCTACTTTTTTATTATTGGATGAACGCATCACAGAAAAATAACTCTAAAAGTAACAAATATATTTGTATAAATATTACATTCGCACAGGCTAAAAATATTTTTAAACATGCTACAACCAGATTTTATATAGAAACGTTTTACAATTTGCGAGAGATATATTATACGATTTTTTTTAAAACATTAGTTGCAAGCTGTGCCTTTTTGAATCTTGCACAAAATGTTATGCCTACAATTTATTTTTTAAAACTCATAAAATATTATGCCACACACGTTATTTTTTAACACAAAAATAAATATATGTAATCTTATTACGTGTTATATTACGTGATTTTCTTTATTCCGCCCTAAATCATAAATGTCTGAACTGATTAGTTTATATGGGGTATCGAGATCATTTGAATATGTACATCATCCTGACTATGACTAAATTCATGAATTAATTCATTGAAGACAGTCGTACTTGTTTCTTTTGAAGGTAGATAATTTTTTTGCGTAATTTTTAATATATTTCATATTTGTTACTCCTAAATGTCGCCTGTTACTTTTGTTTAAAGCGAGCTCGGCTTCGCAAAGTGTCTAAATGAAATGTTTACATTGAAGAATTATTTGAATGTTACAAGGAAAAACTACTGGGCCTTCGTTGACATACAAATAGAGAATACAGAATATCTCAGCAAACACGACAATATAGGTAGAAAAACAAACAACAATCATTTGTATTTCATTCATTCATTTTAAAATAATAAAATAGAAATAAGGCGAAAGAAATAATTTTAAATTTCGACGAACTCCGTGGTCGATTAGTGTGTACACCGGCTTTCATGGGTATGCCACTCCGAGGTCCCGGGTTCGATTCCTGGCCGAGTCGATGTAGAAAAAGTTTATTAGTTTTCTAAAAACTAATAAATCAGACGTAACGACGGTACCACAAACACCCAGGTTTTTGTGGTACCGTCGTTACGTCTGATTTTGCATAACACAAGTGCTTTAGCTACTTACATTAGGATCAGAGTAATGTATGTGATGTTGTCCAGTATTTATTTATTATTATTAATTTTTTGGAATATATTCTCTCTCTATCTTTCTTGTTGAGAAGGAGCAGGAAATGTTATATGTAAAAAATATTCTCTTAATTTCAAGATTATTTGTATCCTTGTATAATAAATAATACCTTGCCAGACATGGCGATGACAATTCGCTCAAGAACCTGACTAAAAAAATGGTAGCTGAAGTAAGACCCGGTTCCTCCAGAATCAAGGCTAGTTGATAGGTCAAGATTTCTGGACGCAAAAGGCAGAACACTATAAATAATAGTAGGGACGAAGCTGTACACTGTTAGTGTATAAGGCACTTAAGTATCGTTACATATGTTTGTCTCATGTATTATTTAAATCCGTTTAATTGCGTAAAGTAAATAAATTTAAATTAAACTTATATAATTATATGATTGCATAAATATTTTCAACATCTGAACGTGTCGTCGGCTCTCACTGAAAATTAAATTGTATTTATTCGTTGAACGAATTCACGTCATGACAATGTTTTTGAAGGTCTACCGCAGACCTTTACTAGAATAATTAAATTTCTTTTATTATATTTATATATTTGTAAATATGTTCTACGTCTTTTTAATTAAATACTTTATTAAAAGCACTTTCATGATGTCAAGGGCTCTGTGACACAGGTTTAAGTTTTACTTTCTTTTAATAATAATTTATTTACTTACTTACTTATGGATTTATTATAAATCTAAAAAAAAAATATTATTTTTATATATTGATATTTATACTTCTTTGCCTATTCAGCTAAATTATAAAAAAAAAATTGTTAAGCATTGAACGTTACATTTTAGTGACAGTTAAAACAAAAACTATCAATAATCAACTAATCACCAATTTTTTTTTATATATTATTTTTAAAAAAGTACATACTGTATATTCTTCGAATAAAATATCATTGAAGAATATTTAACTTCACAATTCTAATTAACCAAGACCTCCACAGACAGCTTGAAAGAGTAACAGCTAGAATAATCTGACCGTAACATCTCGATACTGAAGGCTAATTACGCGCGGTTTAAAATAAAAAATAAACCAGGACGAACCAGGATGTCGAGTTAAATAATATCTTAACATTGCTGACTTTCAATAAAATAATTTCCTTTTGAAATTCAACAACCAATGAAAGACTTAAAATTGTATATATAAATTTTTATATTTTTGTGCTATAAACGGTTACACTTATATATTTAAGGACTTAATGTTAATAATTCTTAAGTAAATAAAATTTATAAATTGAAGTAAAAAGGTTAATGTTAATATAATTTTTTGAGCACCTCAAACATTATATACAAAAATCTTAGGACTAAAAACGAAATAATTAAAAAAAAAAACAAAAATGTATAAAAAAATTGATGTGTACAACGGTACAGCTAATTTTATATCTCGTCCAGACAGTAATTCAGGTTCAAAAGTTTTTAAAAAATAATTTAACTTTCTTGTACGTAATCCTTTAAAATAATAATGATTTTCAAGCTCCGGGCAGCCACTACTCATTCAATGATAGAAAAATTACTAAATAATAAACCAATTACTCTTTACTGGGCCGACCCGGGATTTGAACCTAGACCAATGCGTCAAATATTAATGAAATCGAATTAAATGCTCAATTTAAATATTCACAATTTTTTTTTATTTGAGAAAATATCTATATATAATATAATAAATATAAAAATATCTTTTTATATATGTATGTATCAGTAAAAAAATATCTCCGATAAATTATACAAGGGAAAAGTTTGAACTCTAATAAACAATTAATTCCGCATCGCTGTGGTTACTGCACCCCTGCGGTCAGGCCTCGACCCCGACTTCAACTTAACAGATAAAACTATCAAACTAACATAGTCATTGACTTAAAGCAACTAAATACACCATATTTATTGATATTATTAGCTGATAGATGATCCAAAAAATGTTTTTCCTTTAAAAATGAGAACGGGAAATACGCCCATAGACGATCGATTCCGTGAGAAATATGAACCATCCATTAAAATTGTCACCACAACAATACTAAGTAATGCTGTTTGGAGTACAATATGGGATGAGTGGTGGTTATACAAACGGCCTTGTACAGATCCCTACCACCAAGCTTTCATTAAAATTGTTAATAAACATTAATATAGAGATATCAATAGACATGACATTTTCTGTTTTGTCTTTGGTCGGATTGGCTCCCATACATAGGTGGCTATTTCCCATTTGCAACAAATAAACATACTTCGCATTTATTACTGACTGTGTGATCTTTAAACCTGACCTCTCTTTTATGCGTATATAAAACTAATCTTCGGATCCCATCATCGTAACAAAGTAAAACATATACCAGTTTTTAAATACAATTTTTAGTTGGTTAATACTAAAAAACCTATTGAATAAAACCTATAAAATATGAAATTACCATTCTTTAATTTTCATATAAAATACTTAATTTTCCGATGAAGGTTTTCGTTTAAAAATAAACGAGAACAATTTTGCACCCGTTCGAAGTTTCCTGCATAGTTCGAACCGATATCCGAGTAAGGCGTTTGCATATAAAACATCGTTAATGCGCTCGCGAAGTAATGGCCTCATCTAGACACTCTACGTCAATAGTCTTCCTTCCACATCAAGAGCTATACAATTTGTTTTCGTCATTAGAAACAATACAAGTTTTATTGGAAAACGACGGGTATTTTCGTAATTACAAGTTTATATTTAATGATAGAATAGAAAATACAAAAGTTCTCGTTCAAATATTCGCACATCATTGAACCACAGTAAGTAGATAAATTTGACATAGAACTGTATGAAACTCGATAGATTTCGCTTAACTAGTTTGCTAGACTTGAGTCAATAATGGGTTCGTTGACCTGATGTTGGTTTATGACTATTTAATATTATCCTACATGAACCACCTTGCATAATTTTAATATTAACCTGCACTGGCATATTCAATGACTTGACATTCTGCATTAGACGTGACATCTTTGTACGTTGAAAATGATTTTATATGGAATAATACTTGCCTCTTATTTATTTATACATTATTTTCATACAATTCTTAATAATATATACATACATCTTTGTTTTTTTTTTACTGTGTATATTGTTAGCCATGATTTATTATATAGTCTGTGTCGTTTTCTTTCTCGGTTGTCAACCCTAACGACAAACGAAAAGTTTGGGAATGTAAAAAAAAAAAAATAAATGACATCCTACTCACGTAAAATGCGAATTTTCGTTACGGTAATGATTTGATTGAGTTTATGTGATTTATTGAGATAATACAAGGTTCTAAAGAAGTATTGTGCAGTTTGGAGTATTCTTTTTCAATATGTACACAAAGACTCTAAAACTAATAATAAACATAAACCTATTATATTTAGATACACCCATGACTGCCTCGTTGGTCTAGCTTGATATAAGGTCTCAGATCCCGAGGTTCTAGATTCTGATAGAAAGTTATTGGGTTTTCTGTCGAAAAATTCTCAGTAACAAACCGAAATCTCGGTGTTGGAAGTGTGTGTATATCGGAAAGCATCTTAAAGCCATTGGTCCTGCGCCTGGTCTCTTTCAGGTCTTGTCGGTTTTGTCGTCCCATCGGATTATGAGAGTGATGGAATAGAGTGCACCTGTGTTGCGCACACACGAGTGCACTATAATATGTCCTGCATGTATCAAAGGAAAATCTGACATATTACCTATTTATTAATTATTTATAAAAGTTTCCTAAAAAGTTAGAAGGTCTTATCCCAGCAGTGAGATTAACATACTATTGCTTAGATAATTTTTAAATAATATAAAGCATATTATATTTAAAAAATCTCTTCCGTTTCATGTAAAGCTTTAAATGAATGTATAAACACGTACTTAGCAAAAACTGCTTACGACGAACCGGTTAAATGGGTCCTTTTAAATCAATAGTACGTCTCTGGATCCATTTCTCATTTTAATATTTGCTTTCGAAAGAATAATGTTCGTGTAATTTGCATGAGCTACGAACCATCATTTCAGTAATATTATGAAATAAACTGAAACCGTTTGTTTTAATATATCAAGTAACAATCAATATATTCTAAACTAAAATGGTACACACACACATAGTTTAGTATACAGTGCTGATTTTCTACACAGTTTTGTGTTTTAGAATTTTTTTGTTTACAGTGCTCATTTTTTATACACTTTTGTGTTTTAGGATGTATATATATGTATATTGAGGAAACTTGTGTGCGTTAGAAGAAATTCAGAAACCTGGTCGTCTACCAAACAGTTGAGCGACGTGATTAAATCATTAAATCACCATAAAATGTTGATATTTGATATTAAGTGGGGAACGAAAGGGTCAGCCTGAAGAGGTATTTTCAAAACAACTGGATTGAAACTATAATGATTCTGATGAAAATCTGACAAAATTCATCGAACAGCAATGGAGCAAAGTGTTCTAGCCTCTAAATCTCTTACATAATAGAAGGGATTTCTTTGTCGAATACTGAGACATATACAGAATGTTATTGATTATATATATGATATCGGCGACTTATGCAATCCTTAATTTGCATAATGTCTCATTTAATTAAACCCAATGTATTCTCAATACTATAAAGCATTAATTATCTTGGCGGACATCAATCGTATTGACATGACGTAAACATATTGTATCAGATTAAGGCTAAACAAGGATAATATAATGTTATCAATAGTGATAAATGAGAACACGACTTTTTATAATATCTAACTAAAAAACACTACCTAAGCAATGTACTGATGTAGCGCGTTTTGGAAATGGTTTTAGTATATAATCTTAGTATACACTCGTAAGTAACCGTTCACTCGGTTTAAATTTAGATTATTATCGAAGTGACAATTTATTGTTCTTTTTACAAAATAAAAATGATACATAAAAAACTCTGCGTTGTGTTTTTCAACCTTGCTCTTTATTAACTTAAATTATACGCCAACATCGTGCCCATGCAAGTATGATGTCCTACTTAAAAGTTGTGGATTATACTTGTAGTTAAGAATAAATCAACACTTGCCTAAATATAACGGAACATCTGGTAACACTTGTGCATTGATATTTGTTGAATATGATGTCACATTAAAACTTTAAGGTACGTTTGTTTATAATAGAATTAGATACATTATAAAGTATCGAAAAATTGTGAACAGAATATTCAATTAACAGTAATACGTTTAAAATGGCGATAGTTTATACTCTAATTAATTATATTATGTCTAAGTTGATTGTCAAAACTGAGAACGCGTTGAAGAAAATAGTAGCCAAGAATTGACCAATGAGGACACGCACTACTAAAGTAGTGTGACATTTGACAAATGTCAAGCTTAGCTGTCATGTGTGACAGCTGTTCTTAGTGTGTGCACTAAGATGTCGTCCCGTTTGTCTTAGTTCTTTTGTAGTACGACACTCGTATCTAGATATATAAATAGTCTAAAAGTTTGTAATCTTTCGGTTCAATTAAGTTAGTGTTTTTATTTAGATTCAATAAGATATATATATAAGATATTTTGTACATTATATTAATACTAGGAACAAGAATAAACTTGTTACTCCAAGTACCCAATTACACTGGGTTAGTAACTCTTTTTGGGACAATGTATAAGTTTTTACAACAGGATCTCAGAAAACGTTCAAAATTATTCAATTATAAAATTCAAAAGAATCGTTAAATAACGTTTGTGTGCTAAAGGATATTACAACACTAATGACTTTTTAGTTGACTGCACACCTTGGGAATGAAATGATCGCCTCCAGCCTGTTTCAAATAACTAAAATATAATTATTATTGTACATGCAAAATGGAAAAAAGAATAAATATATATCCCGCTGAGTTTCTTTCGCCGGTTCTTCTCAGGTCCGAGGTGTTAAATTCCGAACCGGTGGTAGATTTTTAACTATCAATAAGCAAGAGTAAACACTTCTATATTGAATAAAGATTTTTGACTTGACTTGACTTGAATTTGGTATGTTATACAGCTTAACTTATTTTACAGCTTTTATTTTTATTTGAGTAGTACCTAATCTTCAAAATAGCTCGATCATCCTAATTGACAAGTCTATGTTATAAGTCAACCAGGATGGAGATTTTATTTATTTATTTATGCATAAAAATTTACAAAACAAAATACTTATAGCTAACATTAGAAAACCACCCTGGTTTGTAATAAACCGTTACATGTAATCGATTTTTTATTTTATCGGTTCAAGTAAAAAAATCTTATTACAATATTTAAAAAAAATATTTACTCGATTTTAATTTATTTTATAACATTTCAAAATAAAATAAAAAATACACAACAAGTTTAAATGCTTCTGAAAGACGAATTTCCTTCCAAACATTATAATTTATATCAGTTTGCGAAGTGTTAAAAGATGTTTTAACGAAACAGAGGAATTACGTACTCGTTAAATAATGCCGTGCACGCGGTGTTTTAACGGATACTTATGTTTTATAGCTCTGAGTATACCTACATATCTATAGAGATCCAGAGATCGCTTAAACCGGTATTATAGTCTCGAACAATAAATTATACGCAAGCTGAAATAAACTAAAATTTTAATGATCCACCTGACCGATTTAGGTAACAGCGTCATTCTCAACGGAGACTAACCATCTGCGCAATAGTGCACCATTCCATCTATTTCTTTACTCATAATCCGACACCATCGGAAATATTTCATATTCAGAACGTTTTTTTTTTTATATAAAATAGGTAAATGAAAAATATCACACCTAATGGTAAGCGGTCACCACATCCCAAAAACATTGGCGCTGTAAGAAATTATAACCAATTCTTACAATTTTTATTGGTCCGAACGGGGTTTGAACCTAACATTTCGGACTCTAATAAACCAGCCACAAGACCAAAGGGGCCGTGAATAATAATTACAATATCACGGTAATTACAATATCTTTACAACAAACTAATTAAGAAGACATGAAGTTTGAAGACAGTGTCAAATTTTATCATCATTTATTTAATCTAAGCATTCCAGTCGCTAATTATTTATTACTAAGGAAGCTGTGTCCCAGGAAATGAACGAAATAAGATCTTTTGTGATCTCATTTATTAATTTTCGTATCTCATTATTCTATTCATCCCAATGTTCTCAGTAAAATGTAAGGAGCGCGATTTATTTGTATTTCGAAACGAGTCCTCATATTCCCAGCGATATTTGTATAAAACTTTTATCATAGTATTCCTGTGTAAATATCATACGTTCTTTGACTTCAACTAAATTGCTTTTGTAAATCGTCGAAGTTGAAACTTTTTTTTGTCTTTTACGCGTCATATATTTTACTTCCAGATAATTTTTATTATTATTTGTACTGTATTTACGGCGCTCATATAATTAGCGGTAATTTTTAATTCAATCAAAAAATCAATATTTAATTGTAATATAATATTAAATAAAAAATATAATAAATTGCCATATGGCCCAGTGGTTAGAACGCGTGGATCTTAACCGATGATTTCGGGTTCAAAGCCAGGCAAGCACCAGTGAATTTTCATGTGCTTAATTTGTGTTTATAATTCGTCTCGTGCTCGGCGGTGAAGGAAAACATCGTGAGGAAACCTGCATGTGTCTTATTTCAACGAAATACTGCCACATGTGTATTCCACCAACCCACATTAGAGCAGCGTGGTGGAATATGCTCCAAACCTTCTCCTGAAAGGGAGTGGAGGCCTTGGGAAATTTACAGGCTGCTAATATAATGTAAAAAATAAAATAAACAATTAACATAAATTTTATGTTCGTCCTCTACGAATTCTTAATTTATTCAGCCGATTATGATGAAACTTAGGTAAGGTGTTCTAAGTACGCCAACGAAGACCCTGGAACTAAACAAGAAAAAGAAAAACAAATAAAAGTTTATCCTTCAAATAAACATTTTATTTCGATCCTTATTCTACCAGAACGAAGGCCGGACGGCATGTCTTCAATAAAGAAAATTTAATTTGATTTTAAACTAAAGAAAATATTAAATAGCAACACTAATTATGACTAGAGTATTGTGCTAAAAGTTCTTGCTATATTTAGATAATATTCAACACTGGTAATTTTTTAGTTTCGTGAAAGAATCAAAAGCTTATAATGAGCTTATTATTTACTTAAGGCAAATTATTTGAATGATAGATCCCAAAGGGATTGTGTCATTCAAATATCGTAATCCCTTTACACTGAAAAGATTAACTCATTAATTTATTCACGCAAGAAGTCCACGAAGGTCCGAGTCCGCGATGAAATCGAAGTGAAAAAAACGCCGAATAAAAAAATATTATCAATGCTTTAAGACAAATTACATAATCTTAGTTATTTCTATAATCACGTAATACTTTTCTTATACCAACAGAAGCCTCGTCTGATGGTAAGTGAATACCACCGCCCATGGACAACTACACCACCGAGGACTTGCAAGTGCTTTGCTGGCCTTTAAGAAATGTGTAGACTGTTTTCTTGAAGGTACCCTAGTCATATCGGTTCGGAAAAACCGCCGGCGAAAGCTTCGCCATTTCCTTTATAAAACTGCGAAACAGGAAATAATAACTATGATCAACTTCTTGTATAAAACTTTGAACGATATAAACAAAAAAAAACGCATCTCATGTAAGTACCGTAAACTGACTGGAATTACTAATCTTATGCAGGGCTACAAACGTAAATTGTAGAAGGAATTTTTTTTGGTTGACATCTTTTTTTAAAATTTATTTTTATTTCCAAGCAATATAAATATAAATTAAGTAAAGTAGGTAATTAATTACGTTCTTCCGTGTCCTTGCCAGGAAACCAGACACGCGCCGTCAAATTTCTATAACGCAAGTCTTTAACTTAATATTCATGAAACGAACGACGAAAATTACGATATTTTAAAAAAAAATTGACAAAAAATTACAAATCAATTGAAATAAAATATTATCAATTCCTTGTGTCTTTTCATATATTTTACACAAACAAATGAAATAACACAAAACAACACTCACCACTTCTAACTCAAAATGCAACAAGTTCGTACTCACTACGTCAGCAGTTCTATTCTATAAGAACTATTCAACGTCGTATCTCACTAGTGATATTTTAAAAACTGAATTACGGTGATGCCATATGTTGATGCAAGTATTATTTATGTAATGCTAATACCTAATAGTCAATGTCCCACATTAGATCACATTCACGATCGTGTTGTACAATTATTTTAGAGATTATTCTTATAAAATAGCTCTCTACAGCTGTTCTTCTTTAAGAATTCACCACGTATCTCACTCTTAAAAATATGTAGTAAATCTTACATTTATTATTTACGATATTCTGTTACATCCTTGACATTTGACGACCTCCGTGGTCGAGTAGTGTGTACACCGGTTTTCATGGGTACGCCACTCCGAGGTCCCGGATTCGATGTCGACCGAGTCGATGTAGAAAAAGTTCATTAGTTTTCTATGTTGTCTTGGGTCTGGATGTTTCTGGTACCGTCGTTACTTCTGATTTTCCTTAACACAAGTGCTTTAGCTACTTACATTGGGATCAGAGTATTTAGTATGTGATGTTGTCCAATATTTATTATCAATTTATTATTATAATAAGTCAATAACGCAGATCACTTTCTGATATTTCACGATCGTCTGCTGTGATTATCGAGTTCTAACAGAATAGTCAGTCAAATGGTGTCACAAATGTCACTAACGAGCTACAAACAACGTCTACCCTCAATACGGCACTTCTTTTCACGCCAAGTATAACGACAACCATATACATACATCGCAGAACACAAATGTGTAAAAGTGCCAAGTTCTATAGTCGTGCTTGTAGACGCGGATGAAACGCGTCTAACGATGCGGTAATTTGCATATGGAGTACGTAGCCACTGCTAATTGTATCCGGTGTTAGATCTACCATACTTTACGTGTGTAATATACCTACTTAGAACGTTTGAAAAGACCAATCATCTAAAATATTAGTGAAAAATTAAACACGGATTTTTTTTTAAATATGTGGACAGGAAAATGGGCCACTTAATGTTAAGTGGTAACGACCGCCCGTAGACATTAGCACCGTATGAAAGTTGAATCTTTTCTTATATCTCCAATGCACCACCGAACTTGGAAACTAAGTTATTATGTCCTCGTGCCTGTAGTTAGTCTGGCTCAATAACCATTTAAACCGGAACACATCAATGAAAAGTAATTTAGCTTGGGTATATGAGTGGGCGGTAGCTACCCAGACGGGCTTGCACAAAGACCTACCACCAAGTATAATAAAAGAAATAATCCACAACAGCGCGATTTTTAAGACATTTTCTGCCTCGCACAACAACTCTGTGAAACCAGCTTTCGCCGGCGGTTTTTCCGAACCGATACGACTTGGGAACCTTCAAGAAAAGAGCGTACTCTTTCCTGAAAGGCCGGCAAGTCGGACTTTCAACACATAGTGATGTTTTCAGATTGTTAGACGGTGCGTAAATTAGTTAATGCGCACAGCCAAGTTTTGAAAATCGGTGCCGACATGTTTACTTCCGGGAACATAATTTACATAAATTATTTATGTCGTGATGTTGGCAAGAGACCTGATGGATTAACATTGGTTCCCTGGGAACGAGGACGGGCCCTTGTGTGGGAAGTGTGTTGACACGTTGGCCCCGTCTCATATCCGAGACACAATGTTAAGAGCCGGTGCCGCTACGGAAAAAGCTGAAGCAAAAAAAAAGATCTAAATATTCGTGTCTTACGTCAAATTACTTTTTTGTCCCATTTGCTGTCGAAACTCTTGGCCCTTGGATTATTCGTGCAAAAAGCTTCATCAAAAGTATAACACCTCACCTTATTGCCTCCACTGGTGACAGGAGGGCTGGTTCGTTTTTAGCCCAGACGATCGGAATTGCGATTCAACGGGGAAATACTGCTAGCATTCTTGCCACCATTCCACGCGGTCAATATTTATACAGTAACTATTTTGAATTCATATTTGTATATATTTAAGAACTTAATGTTATTAATTCTTATGTTCATTTATTTATTCATTTTACATAATTTAAATTTCTTTTAATGTATATATTTACTGTAATTTATTAATTTTTGATTATTATATAAAATAGCACCAGACTGCATTGATATATAATTGTTATGAGCATGCCGTGTACACATGCTTAGGAATGTAATCTAGCTCAAAATTGTGAAGTCCGTAATTTTAATGTATGTTCTGATTGTATTCCGTGTGTGTACCTATAAATAAATGAATAAACCTATAACTTGAAAACCTTTAACGCTGGAGTAAATCGACGCTTAATTGGTATTCTCGCTCCATCTGACCATAACTTGCCATAACAGTCTAGATTTCGGTCAAGGTACCGACGAGTATATATAAGTTACAATTGAAACTATATTAGAGCGAATATAAAATCTTTCAAGCTCATATGAATCAATCTGATTGCGTTATATATCAATTTTATAAAAAAGAAATGTAGTTATACAAGGTGGGCGAACAAGTAACGTTTAACATGGGCGTACCCGTCCAGAGCAATATAGTATAAAGCGTGTCAAAACGCTTTTCTTCTTTGAAATCTCAATTTAATTCGTTCATAGAGAGTGACGTCTACGCAAAGTAAAACAATCCGTTACTTCGACGCTGATAAAGGCTTGTATTAGAGTTGTGATACTAACTTCAGTAATGATTACCCATTTTTAACGTCATACCACAATGTACTAAGACATATTTTTTTTATTTTAGCTTGTTTGTAGTGTTATAGGGATTTTGCCCGAACGTTTTGCTATTTACAAACTTCACGAGCTACGACTTTAGTTTGTTTTCGTGTATTCGTGCCTTTATATACTCTAAGTACTCTTCGAGAGTAGTAAATTGAGTCAATGAAGGTATTACCTAATTATTTTTGAAATAATTTATTATGATGTTTGAGTATGGCTGGGGTGACGTCATCGTAGCTATAAAAACATAACACGATCGGATTTTACAATAATGAAGATGCGGTATCCAGACAACTCTAAATCTATGAGTTTTGTTTTTTTTTAGAACTGTTTGTTTTATAAACTTTTTCTCTTATGTTATATGACTACAAATGAAGGCTTTATCTACATATATATGTATCTATGTAGTCTCTATGCGAACTCTATCGGTAAAATTCACAAAAATTCAGGGCGGAAATAGCAACCAATTTTTTCGAGTAAGTCATGCAGACACGGGTATAACTAACGAGATGTGCATATCGAATACGTGACGAACGATCGCAGCTAATAGTGTTTGCGTTCGGGTAGAAGTGATGCAGTTCAACGAATCGTTACGCCGAAAAATATCAAAATCAAAAGTAACAGAAATATGACGTCATTTATACGTTTCTTTCCTTCTATACTAAGGGTCGCCGGCCGCCATCTTATTTAACGTGTCAGACTACAAATATGTATATTGTATATATACTTGATTTGTATATGTATATCGATATGTTATAAATCTTAACAATAAAATATTTGTCGTAATCCACTAAAATTGACTACAAGCGTTACGAATCTACACAGCTAATTTGTGTATTATTTTATTTAAAGATTTCAACATTATAAAATTTATGTTCACTTAGTAAGAATAATAAACCCTTTGAAGGAGCTCAGTTATACAATTATATTAAACTAAAACTATATAGTAATAACTGGAGATGTCTACTTCATACGAGTACTTTTAATTGTTTATTTTTTTATATCATTTCATTCATAAGTCGGTTAATAATTTCTTATGAGAAACTAGCTGTGCCCGCGACTTTGTGCGCTTTTGAATTTAACAAAAAAGTTATAGTTGTAGCCTAAGTTACTCATTATTACATCTGCTATCTGCCAGTGAAAGTCCCGTCATATTTGGTCCAGACGTTCCAGAGATTAGTCGGAACAAATAGATAGACAGACAGACAAAATTTGAAAAAATGTTATTTTGGTATATGTACCGTTTATTTTAATGTAACAAACAGACACTCTAATTTTATTACATGTATAATTTCATTATATATATAGAAGATAAAGAATTTTAACTGATTTCAAAAAAACCATTTCAAAAAAAGGAAAAGGTTCTCAATACGTCTGTATAACTTGTTTGTTTATAAGTTCATTTGACGATTATTTTTGCGTTGAGTTTACTATAACTTCAATCAGGTTCCATATCAATCAAATTGGTACTTTGTTACATTGTTAAGTCGGGTGAATTCAGGACATTTTTCGTATAAGATAGGAAGAAAAACATCGTGATGATTCGGCCACATGCATCCACCAACCCGTTTCGGAGTAGCGTGGTGGAGAAAAATTTTCCTCGAGAGTGAAAAGGCCTTAGATCAGCAGTGGAACATCAAGAGGCTTTAATTACTTACAAGGTTTTTTAATGTTTTCTCCCCTGATGGTAATTTATAAACACAGTCCTAAGACATCTCTGGGAAATATAAATCATTTCAATTTCTATTCACTGCGTCACTAACTGTGGGATCTAGAATGCCTTTGCATGTAATTACAACGGGTCATTGTGTATGCGGTTACAAATATTACGACTAAATTTTAAGCCAATTCCAACAAACATTCTTCAGATATTACTCAAAATTTAAATCCAGTACATTTAATATAACATCTTTAAAATATAAAACATATAAAACCTTATTTGTTTATAAGTTGATTGAATTAAAACGAATGAGGCCAAACTCTATGGTCTTTTAAATCTATTCTTCAACACCCTCGCCCTCTTTCTAGTGTAACTAATGCATCTATTAATAAATAACTATATGTATAATAGTCATTATAAGATTTACATATATATATATATATATATAATCATATATCATATAATCCGAAACATTTCGTGTGTTTCGAAAATTGGCCAAAGCAAAGACATTAATTTAATAATTTAGAATATTCTGCTGCGCAGCTTTGAACTTACGATCTTGACTTAAGAAGTCCTGCATCATAATGATAATGAGTCAAGATAGGCTGGTCTATTTTGGCTCATTATACTAATCGTTTTCTTATATTTAAGTTTAATAAACATCGAAACGTTATTAATGTTCAAAATACTGAGTACAATAAACATTCATTCGTAATTTTCTTGATGTCTGAAATTTCAAAACTACTTTTTTAATTAGCACACGTTATAAAATAAATCATTGAAACTTCCACTTAAAACTGTATCAATATTAATCATTACATAAAATATTATCTAAATAACAGCAGTATCAAGCTTATAGAGAGACGTTAATTGAACATCGTTCCTCTTAACGGGCATCAAATTGAAAATGCCTATTAAATACGAAATATTAAGACCTAAAATAATCTTAATTAAAATTTAAGAGCCAAATAATATAAATGACATTCATAAAATTGAATTTTAACACGATACGACACTTTAAGCCTAGGTTTAATCGTATTATGTTAAGAGAGGTTTAATTAAAATAGAGGATAAAGTTGAATTAATGAAGGGTCATTGGCTGGGCTGAATGTTAAATGTCTTTGACAGATACTAAAAGTAAAGTAACAACCTGTTAAGGCTTTTTGGGCTAAGGCTCGTCCTTTTTCAGAGGTTTTAAACTAATTATGTATATGAGCTTACAGTGGTGGACGTCGTAGATTTCTTCTCGCTGTTTTCTTTCACTGCTGAGCACGAGATGAATTATAATTACAAAATACGTACATCGAAGTTCCTTAGCTTTTACTTGGGTTCGAATTTCTTATTTTAATTTGAAACAATGACAGTGATGACTTCAAGTGTGTTAATACTGTAGTCTAAAACTTATCGTCATATTATAAGGAGCTTAAGACATCATATTATGTTTGAAGTAAAAACATTTGCGGTCGAAACTTTTAATGTTATTATTTATAAATTCATAACATTCGTTATTCAAGGGTCATAAAAGCACTTTTCTATGGACATGTCATAGTGTTGAGTTAAATGTAAAGCTTCCACCGGGTTTTAATATAGATTCTACCGAGAAGAACCGGCAAGAAACTTCATAGTTAACCTTTTCTAATATTTTAATTACAGAGTATTTCATTAAAGTAGGTACAATTAAATTTATGGACATATATCCTGCCTAGAAACTCAACAAATACTTCTACTAAATACTAAGTCCACGATTTTTTACCATGAATATTTTTGTATTCATACGTTATTGTTTGTATTCATACGTTTCAGATAAAATTTCATGTTACTCAGTAACATGCCTTATTTACCAATATTTTTTTTAAAATGAGCTTTAAATTTTTTAATAAGCCGAGTTAGTTAGATCTAAGCAAAAGAAAAATGTATTAACTTTGCGCAGTCGTAAACTAGATGCTATTAGTTTATCTTTCCTCATGCCTGTACAATATTTGTCAAGGTATCTTTCAAAAAGGTAATATATTATTGTGAATATACATAATAATGCTGTAAACATATTTAGAAGCAACTGTAAGTATACCCACTTTTTTAAAAACATTCCGAAGGGAGTTTTCTATATTTCCTTTTTTCTCCAATGATTTTTGCGTCTATGCCATTAATATGGATTATTCGCAACGAAACGTTTAATTATTAACGTTACAATACAATATATCCATAGCAAACAAAGAAGTTTTATTTAAAATATGCGGCCTTCACAGTATGTCTGGCAGATGTAAAACAATGAAAAATAATAAGCATTCATAAAACGAAGATTTTCGACCGTAAAATAAAAAATATTATTTTTATAACAATATGTAGTATACGACGAAGTTTAGTAGAAAACATTAAAAAAGTTTATTGTATAGGAACAGTCTATTATTGATTCTGGGACTAGCTCATCCAAATATAAATAGGGATATTATTTAATTAATAATTAATTGCTCGAATAACAAGAATGCAATTCCAATGTGTTTATTCTTAAATTTAAGTTTCTAACTTACAATTGATTTTTACTGTGGTCTTCTACAATTGAGGGAACACACAACTTCTTTATATCGTTTAGTAGGAAGAATATGTATTCAGTGTTGTTGGAGATTCAAAAATTAAAAAAAAAATAATTAAATGAAACATCCTAACCAAAGTACAACACTACACGGCAAATGAAATACAACTAAATGACAATAGCTTTAATGAAGTGCCCTCGAAGTAATCTTCTAAAACAACGTAATAACACTTACGGACCTAGTGGATGGTCATAAGAGGGCTTCATAAATTTTGCGATTCACTCCGTAATTAAATAGCCCCGTATTCCAGACTAATATTAAGCAATGTTTAAGATGGTCTAAATTTATTTTTATGTATGTAACAAGGACATTAAATTCGCACTTGGCAAGTGAATAGTCTAAAATGGAAACTAAGAAGTTTTTAGTGTTGTGTATGTACAATATTATATAATATTACTTCCCCGATGCATCTTTTGGTAAAAGTTTTATGTATATTCGTTTAGCAGTTTTTTTTTCAATTAGACATTACAAATAAACTCAAAATTCATCGGTACAGATTAACCGTGACTGTGACCCACTTTTGGGCAAACATTTTTCCTATTAAAAAGCTAGGAACTTTTTCCTTTATACTTCTATAGGATGAATCGGTGAATATAATTACATCTGAAACGTACAAACTTCTCGGTGTCTTTCTAAAAGGAGATGAATTATAAATACAATTTAAGGAGATTAAATTGAATTAAGGTACACACCCGATTTATTATTTTTTTTTTTTTTATTATTATTCTTTTTTATTATTGTTATTGTTACGCAAGACACATAATAGTGACCAATTAACTGCAGGAACACAGGTGAACTCTCTATACCTGGCTCTCATAATTTTATGGGATGGCAAATCCTACACGACTGGTGTTCAGACGCAGAAACATCAGTTCTTCGTGCTTTCCAAGACACGGGGTGTTCACATTTCCCTTTCAGAATCCGGACTACTACTCGGAATTTATTGACAGAAGAACTCAATAATTTTTTATCGGTTTGACCTGGACTTGAAGCCAGAAACTCGGGATCTGTGACGTTATATCCAGCCGGTCTATAAATCTAACTAATTAAATAATATCAGATACACTAGACCTCGTCTCTCATTATTATTCGAGTCTCATTATAATTTTTACAAGGTACAATTCCATTCAAATTAATATCTAACAAAACTACTGAATAAATTTCATTTGAATAATATTATTCAAAGAAATATATAATAATTCTTCTTGAAATGGGTCGGATCATAAATAATGCTCACCTGGAAAGGGCTCATTTTAACGGAAAACTAATATTAAGCGACTAAGCATTTTGCCAGATTCTATATTTTTTTCATACCTATTTTCTGATTTTTCGCATCCACTAAAATGTTGAACTGTCACCCGTATCAACATCTGTGTGATAAACGTTTTCTTTGATTAATAGTTTTACAACCATGCTCTGCTTAAATGGTTTTATCGCTTTATTTTTTATGTGAACATCAATTGTCGTGCGCTTTGGGTACAGGACGACTCGTAATTCGGGACGTCAAACGATGTGTCGTTCTGTTGTGCTGTCACATCTCTTTTTAGTTCCTTGTGTGTTCGTAGCACGTATACTATATACTACATATATATTACTATATATAATCATAAAAAAGTATTTAATTATTAATTCTTTGAATAACCATCAATATTGATGTTTCACTGACTTGGGTCAAAAATCTCAATCTCAATTTTTTGCAATTTTTTTTTTGAAGGCAGATTTTCTATTGCACTACCTAGTGGGATACCTACGCCAATAAATATGTTAAAAGAAGAGCTTCAATAGTTCCTCGTTCTACGGATTGCAATCAAGTTGTAATCAACTAAGAATCGTATTTGATCCTTACCACTGTCTGCTTAATTTATTTATTTTATACGCTTTATTGCACACTATTTAAAATTTTAAATTTGGATAAACAATAGTTACATGAGGCGGTCTTATCACTAAAGCAGCGATCTCGTCCAGTCGACCTTTGGGCAAAGGACCATTTAACAATTTTTCATTTAAGGGGAAGATTATCAGTAATCAAAAAATAGTTGAAAAAGAGCTATATATAAAAAAGCAACTCAAAGCTATGAAATAAAATATATTTAACATTTTTATATCAGCTACACAAATATAATACGAGCCATGCTTATTTTATCTTAAATTAATTTATAAGTACTCTCAACTTTCTTATACAGAAATAACTCGAAGTTTCCTTAGAAATTTCTAATTTTCGCTTCCTTAGAAAAGTTTATTAATAGCCTATTTAATTCCAGAATATACTGTTAATATGAACTGATCCTGTAATATCCGGTTACAATAATCATAAGAAATGATAAATTTAGCTTACGAATTGTGTATAAGAGACGTAATTAAGAAGCCACTACTTACTGACTATGGATCAGTAGGTACCGAATAATAGATAGTACAATAAAATGGACGCAAATGAGAAGTACTATAAGAGTTTGAGGAAAAATTTAAAACGTCAACTTGAAAATTCTGGTATGCAAAAGAAAAACATATTTTTTTCAATAGGTAAACTTAGCTATGGTTTAGTTAATATTTATGCCTAACTAAATGACGAACTAATCCATGGCTATCTAGTCATCCGTACATTTATTTAATAAATAAATAGGCGTCGCCCGCGGCTTTGCTGACATTTTTTAATTTAGTCATCAGCTTAATTTTGTCTTTGATTGGACAACCTTACTTTATCAAATTCAATTTAGTGATTTAAAGGACATTAGACAGAGTTACTTTCGCATGTATAATATTAGTATAGATAATAACAGATAAAACATATTATAACCTTTAAATATATATATATATATGTAGTTGAATGTTTCTTATTCGTGAAAATCTTAAGGAATACACACTTTACAATTTTCTTCCCTCTCAAGACGGATACACAATTGGTGTTGCATTTTACATTACGTGCCAATTGCCATCTTCGGGTTATTGTATCTTTCAAACGTCGCTGTTCTGGTATCCGTCACACCGAATCGTAACATAGCCGTAGTTGGAATATTACTTGTATATGTGTAACAACTTTGCTCACATTTGCAAACTGTATCTGTAAGCATGATTTCGTGAAAAGGAACGGAAGCAACAGGAAGCCAGGAAAGCGCGCGAAATTTGATTTGACTAATAAGCGCGCGTGATACAAAAGTCAGTCGTCAGATGTTAGCAACACGTTTTCCGATTGGATACAATTTCTACGTTACTAATATTACCGAGACGAGATGTCATTTGCGATATATATTCACAATGCTCGATCGTTTTTTTTCTGCTTTCTCTTGCATTAAAAATAACGAATTTTTATTCGAAAAAACTGCAAACGTTTCTGGGTAAATACCACCCACTTATCCGATATTCTACCGCCAAACAGCAATACTTAGTATTTTCGTGTTCTGGTTTTAAGGGCACAAGGAACATAACAAATTAGTTCCCAAGGATGGTAGCGAATTTGCGATATAAGGAATGCTTGACGTTTCTAAGAAGCCAATGTGTATGGACGGTAATGAGCACTTAACATTAGGTGACCCATAGGTTGGACCGGACATATTACATAAAAAAAACAGTAGAAACATTCATAATTCAAACAATCAATGTCTATGGGCGGTTATGACGATGACGGCTTACCATCGGAGGCCTATTTTCCCGTCCTATACCCTCAAAAAAAACTTCTCAAGACACTTATAGGATGTTATTCTTTTTACTCTTCAATTGTTGATTATCTGCCTGAAGTTTAATGGAATAATTTCTTGAGCATTAGATTTTTGTTGGCCATAACCTCATTCAACGTAAAAAGGTTATGCCTTAGGTAATGAATTTCCGAAGACACTGTAACAACTGTATTTTATTAATACACCGATGCATTTATAGTGGTTAGGTTTATACGGTAGTAACCGATATCTACTTTTCTAATATTGGAAAAGGCGAACTTCTATACAAACACTTATACCCTCTACAAAATCCTCTTTGTTATTTAATTACATCCTCTTTGTTATTAAATTATTTAATTATCCTGGAGCATAAACATCGATTTCGACACACCGGTTTAGACTGAGGGGATGTCATCAATATGTCACAAAGTCATTTTAAATTTTTATATCAACTAGATTAGTTGGGTGTTATTTAGACGCTTTTGAGTACTAACAACATAAAAAAAACTATTTCCAAAATGGATACGGCTCTAGTTGAAACCACAAGGCTTAATTATTGGGTTAACAAATTGAAAAGATTTTGCATCATTGTACTTTCTCATTATATTCACAACATACTCGTAGTAAATGTATTTTATTTTAGAAGGAAAAGAAATATATATTATATAATTTTAAATATGCTATATGTTTCACGTTTTTGTCCCAAATATGAATTGATGTGACTTAGACAAACGAATAGCATATAGCGCAATCTTATATATGTATACTATTTGACATATAAAAATTCATTTAAATAAGGTTTCATAATTTTGGCGCCAAATGTGGATGAGTAACTTATTATGTGTATGGTATACAATGAAATGAAATCAAAGTAAAACTTGTCATAGTATCGAAATTTCTAAAAAAATCTTTTGAATAAACGAGAAGTTTCGCGGGAGACCCACTAGTTACTCGTTAAGTATAGCAAAAATATTTTCATACAATTTTTCATACTTTTTATAAAAAAAAAACATCATATCGGTGTGATATACATCCACGACGTGTGTATTCCTACATGTGTTTCGAAGTTAGCAATACAGCTTTTCCAAAGAAGTTTTATATAAATAAAAGATTTTATTACAGAGAATCGACGGTAACGTGGCGAAACAGTCTATTGAATATCGACCATTTGGTCGGAATTTCCTCGTCCGACTAACAGTAACCTTAAAATTGGGCTTGTGAATTAAGGATAAATTGTATTTTGATTAAAGCTATTCTATTTCAAATAACGCCGTAAACGCGTACTTCAGATATTTATTTTAAATTAAACTCGGAAATATAAAAAAAGGTACGAAAATGAAATTGTGATTAAAAAGGAAGAGAAATAACGTTCTATGCGAATCCAATATAGCTAGGAAGTAAGTTATTAACAGAATATCCAAAGTATCCCACTACTGGGCCAAGATCTCTCTTTGAGAAGGTTTTAAAGCTTATTAAAACGCAATCCCAGTGCGATTATGTGGACTTACAAATGGCAGATTTTCATCCTACACATGCAGGTTTCCTCGAGATATTTTACATCACCGCCGAGAACAAAATGAATTAAAAACACAAATTTTTACCACATAAAAATTCAGTGGTACATTACATATCTGAGTACCTGAATTCATAAGATTAAAGCCACATGATCAAATCATGACTCACAATGAATATACAAAATCACAACTCAGTCTGTTTAACGACGATAGAATACGAACTGTGAAACAATTCATATACATTGTATTTGTCTTTGGTATTTTAGCTATAAGATAGTATATTTGACAGTTGGCCATAGAGCTAAACGTGAGTAGGGTCTATGACGTGTACCCTCATAATATTAAATATGTATATAGAGTATCAATAAATAATCGAGACTCGAAGCTTAGTGTGAAAATTAATTGTCTTCTCTCTTGTAAGGCTGAGACGATTTGTTCACTTTTCAGATACAGAATCAGGGAACGTTGCTATTCGGTCAGTGTTGAGAATCACCGGTCACTGTCGGAATCAACTCTGAGGGGAACTTTGATCGGCATTTATTCAACAAATTCACTTTATATTTTTTACTTTAAAAATGACGCGTCTTGCTCTTGGTTTTTGCTCCACGTATAATATAATCTATACTTCTATACTTCCATACTAATATTACAAATACAAAAATAAATCTGACTGCTTAAACCGCTAAACCGATTTAGACGAAATTTCGAATGGAGATAGTTTCGATATCGGGAGGGACTATTTTTTTTTAATTCACTCCTCAAATAGATAAAATTTACAGTTTGTGTGCTATAGGTACAGTTTTATAAATTTCGTGCGAGTAAAGCCGCCGGTTCAGTTTTTACTAAAGTAATTTAAAAAGATATAATACAAAGAATATATAATTTAATTTATTTATTATTACAATATTGCTGTCAAAAATCAAAATAAAACAATAATGTATTTAAAATTTAATGGTCAATTAACAGTACTGTATTAAACGTAAGACTACCACCGATTCGAAATGTACATTCTACCGAAAAGAACCATCAAGAAATTCGGTAATTACTCTTTTCAAACATTTGAGGTACAAAGTCAAATACAAAAGCGAGATAGATAGTGATTAATCTTTTACAGAATATAAAAAGGATTTACAAAATTTTGAAGATGAATCATGATCTTAGTCAATGCTATTGCTATGAATATATATTAATTAATTTACAGATACTTGCATATTTGAATAGGGGCCTAAAATTGTCCTACATAGCGGACAGAGTTAGGTTATAGGGTGACGAGGAATTCTACAAACTCAAACTATCTCCATACCAAATTTCATCTAAATCGGTTCAGCGATTAGATGAAAATATTTAAATGATTTTTATATAATTTTATTATTTCAATTATATCAGCAGCATATGATATACATATGTCATAGACACAAAGACACGTTGATCTTTAATGAATTAAGATTTTTAAATATACTCTTAGACCTTAAATGTTAACCTTTATTTCATACTAGCGCTCATGGTTCTCACGGATGCAATTTAAAAATATAATTTATACCCTTTAGCGCTCAGCTAAACGTAGCTTTCTCCCAGTGAAAGAAAACATTATTTATTATTTTTAATTTTATAACAATTACGAACGCAATTAAAATATTTATGTTACTCCAAACGTATAAATAACAACTTAATATACTATAACATCATGAACTTCGGCTGGTCTGACTAACTTACACCCACCTGACAGATGTTGTTTGTGAAGCGACAACACATCGAGATGAAAAAATAATAATATATACATAAATTAATGTTTGTAGGTCTGTTTGATGTAGATTTCGACGCCATTCGACCATGAAAACTGATAAAACGATATTATTTTTTTAATCGATAAAGTTTTTATAAAAAGTTCACACTCGCAACTTAATGACGTCATCGAAAATCGTATATGTACACAATCAGGACAATGTCTGCCGCGTTGTGATATTCGTTGAATTAAATTAAAAATATTATTGTAGAACTAAAACTGAGTGCCGTGGTCGTAGTACAAGAAAGGGGCATCCGTCTTGGGTTGTCATGGTGGTAACAAATTTGTGACTGTCAGTTGCATTCTTGATGAATTTCATAATATTTTGTTGGTATATAACTGAAACTTAGTTAATCAGTGTCCGACGATATTTATTTTAAATATTTTAGTGAATGGTCGTTTATAATATATTAAACTTTATCACGTCGGAATAAATTACAAATCTTACTGAGATACCTTAAGTCAACTTAATAAATACAGATAATGTTCATAAAATAAACGTAGACAGCAAATTATAGGCAAACAACAAATTCAGCAAATTCCCACCATATACCTTAGGCTTTGTCTTATAACCATTAAAAAATACACCTACCATATACCTAGTTGACCCTAACTAATAGTTTCGGGTTCAAATTCAGACAAACACCATTGAATATTCAAGTGCTTAATAATTTGTTTTAATTATAATTCTTTAACCTGTTATAATATAATATTTATATATTATAACCTGGATAAAGTTAAAGATTGAGGATTTGGAAATTAATTTTGAAATAAAATTGCAATATTCTTCCTTTGTAGTCTAAACTAAAGTAAAACTAAGTTTTTCTGCACGTATCAAATTTTTGTTTTAAAATTTATGTCGTGCCTTGGTAGTCTAATCAGAGCCTATATATAGTATATATATTTTACTTCTATTAAGAAATAGTAGCAATGCTCCATTTAGCTTAAATATTGAGCTAGGATTGGAATCCATAATAGCTGAAGGGGTCAGGATCGACCGGCGACTTTTAAATTGCTAGGCGGCCCGTAAACCATCGCGCTATGGACGTTTAAATATATCAACAACAATATTATTAGAAAAATACTTTTTGTTATATAAAACCAAATCTTATAATATTTCTTGTGATAAATATAACTAAATAATCCATACTTCCATACTATAATATTATTAATGCGAAAGTAACTCTGTCTGTCTGTCTCGCTTTCACGTCGAAACTACTGGACCGATTTAAATGAAATTTGGTACACAAATAGTCTAGAGCCTGAGAAAGGACATATGCTACTTTTTATTTGGAAAAAAGTGCTGTAAAGGGTTGAAAAGTGGGATGAAAGGGTGTAAGTTGTTGAAAGTATTGTCATGTTTAGAATTTTTAGAACTAGAAGCATAAAACTGATACTTTAGGCTGTACACTTATAAACTAACATATCATGACACCCACTAAGGAGGGAATTTTGGAAATTCTACCCCTAAAGTGGTGAAATAAGGGTTGAACGTTTGTATGGAAGTCCGTAATTTTTTAAGTTACAAACATGAAAGTTTATTTTTGAGATACTGATTAAAAAATATTAAATACGTATTTAAGCGTTTCTTGATATTCTACCTCTGAGGGGTTGAAAGTTTTTATGAGAGTCAATCATTTTTTAAGTGAAATGTGTTTTAAGTGACAAGTTTTTAACATGAAACTTTACTTTTATGACACTGATTAAAAATGAGTAAATACATATTTAAGCGTTTCTTGATATTGTACGCCAAAAGGGAAAAAGTTGGGTTTGACATTTCGTATTCAGGTTAGTCTAGAAGTCTGTCATTTCTGTCATTCATTGGTGTGTTTTTCAGCCTTTAGGGTAAAGGCTAAAAAACACACCAATGTGGTATAGAAAGAGATATTACATTAACGTAATATTTTAAGTTAATTTGTACATATTTTCATATGGTACGCGGGCAAAGCCGCGGGTAACAGCTAGTACATAGTATATAGCAGGGTATTTATATGATTTCTAGTTAAGTATGAGGTCATTGATAGAAATTATTGTTATAAACATGCTTCCCCGAAACGATGCAAAGGTGGGAGACGAGAAGGATTAAGTGTGATTTTCACAGTAAATTTTAATTCTTATTTTGTATGATTGAACTTGTCTACAACTAATTTATAAATGTAAATTATTTTCTTCTTTGGTGTTTTGATAATTTTAATCTCAATAAAGATTGCTATAAAAAACTTTAAAATGATAAAATGGAGTATTACATTTAATCATTATTTTCTAGGAACGGCTATTTATGGCGTGTAGCATGTGTCTGCGTAGTAATGTATTACACAATTGTGTCACTACGGTGCAACGGATTGGAATAACAGACGAGCTTATCGAAAATATAAGGGATAAAATACCAGTATCAATATAAGTCTACCCGTTAAAACAACGTTCACATTCCACAATTGGCTATAAAATGATTCTATTTTTGGTAAATCTTATATATGTAATAGTAAATACATACGCCATTTTGTTTGGAACAAATTTTTGCCATTTTTTTTTTTTTTTTGTAAATATCGTCAGCAAAAATGTAATAAAAAGTAAATCATTATTTTAACTCCTGTTAAAAACGAAATAAAACCAATTTTCATAGTAGATTTAATATCAATCAAGTAATTTTTCAATTGCTGAGCATAAGCCGCTCTTAAGGTTTGGAAAAGCTACCGATCTCCTGCCTTCCGCAACAAATTTAACCTTGCTGCCTTCTTCGAGTCATTAAATAAAACATTTAACCGATTTAACACAGTGCAGAACCCGGTCTGCTTTGTAAAAATTCCAGTCTGTATGTTTTAAGTGCCAATCGTTATACTGAGAGGGAAGGAAAGACGCGAATATGTTTACACCAGGGAACAGTGGCTGCTTAGAGATAATATGTTATATTATTTGCAACTGCAACACTCTTCCATTACCTAACAATTTTTCAGAATTGACAACACACTGTATATAGTTTTCTATTATTTTCTACCGTAAAATCATATAATAGCGATATTTGCTCATCGCATCTGTATGAATCTATGGTTGGAGAATTGTAAATAAGTCAAAAGTATTAAAAAGTATAGCCTATTCCAATGGAAGTAGGAAAAAAGCTAAACAAACCTTAGATTTACGTATTTCATGCGATTTACTAATAACTCAGCTATATTGTGTTCTACTAAAAGTTTAAGATTAATATATATCTTTATTTATAATATGTATAACACTATTAGACTTAACTACTTATTTCCATTTTAATTTTACTTCCAAAATTCCGATAACAGTGTCGTCGACGTTCAAAACGTCATTCTTTTTGCAAATCCATAGTGAATATCTTAGATTAATCAAGCTCTCGACCAACGATATTGCGTCAATTTGGTTTCAAATGTTGTTTATTTGGCTTTTTTCCTCTTATGGTTCGAATAGAGTGTACTAATTTTGATAGAAATTTGATGGGTATGCTTAAAAATATAAGCGAACTACAACTAGCAAATGCATCACATATGATGTAAACGTACACATAAACTTGCATAGCGGAAGTTTTTCTAGCGAAATTGTTTCATAAAAGCTATCTAACAAGGTTTAAATCTTAGATTATTTATATATCTAGACAGAGTACACTGCAAAAGAACTAAAACAAATGAGCCAACATCTTAACGTGTGTGACAACTACGCTTGAAACTCGCTAAACGTTTTCGTGTACCTACCTATACCTATTTAAACCTAAATTTAAAGAGTTTTATAATCATGTTCTGCCTAATAGTCTCAGCAACGATATTGTCATAGAAAAATATATTATAATAAATTAATAAGGATAACACAACAAGAAAATGTTATTTGAACATTTTAAATTAATAATTATTGACAGAAATGTCATTCGCCTCGCTACTCTGTACGTATTCAAATTTACATGAAATATTCTTAAATTATATAATTAGACGAACGTGAATTATTCTAGAGTATAATTGGTTACACCAATGTTTTACCGCGATGAGGAAAATTGTCAACAGTTTCACGTCACCTTAATTAAGAGATAAGACGAAGTGATAACATTACATCACACGTATATCCCTTATTAAATTTCAAGCGTGACATGTTTCAATTTAATAACCCAGCCACGAGTAACCTTCCTAGCATTCTTAGACTTTTGGGAAATTTAAGGCCTAAAGACGTCATAACTTATAAACATTTAAATATATCATCGAACTCGTCGCTAATTAATGTGGCCGCATTATAAGAACTTAAGAAAACTTCTTTCAACAAATTCTCAGAAGCAAGCCGAAGTTTGGAAGTTGGCAGTACTGTAACACTGTAACACGGAAAGCACGTAAAGCCGCTGCCCTTTTTTTATGATATACTCGTAGGTTGGCGGACGAGCCAATGGTCTACCTGATAGTAGGTGGTCGTAAGACGACAATGGCCCATTTCTTTACAATGCCAATGCGCCACCAACCTTGAGAACTAAAATGTTAGGTATCTTGTGCCCGTAGTTACACTGACTCACTTACCTTTCAAACTGGAACACAACAATACTGAGCACTGCTGTTTAGTGTAACACTATAATATGTTCAACTTAGTTGGCTAGTCTCTATTGATGATTAATATTCTCAGGTCATAATCACAATCATCGATTAGAATCCCTTTGTTTTGTCACAAGAAGAAAAGAGAGGGACAGCTCTCTAAGCTTTAGATGATATCAGAATCTACTTACTTTTTATTTAAAATAGATTGGCAGAATGGCAGTGCCACCGACCATAGACTGTAAGGATTATTAAACATTTCTTACATCGCCAATGCACCACTGCCCTTAAGTACCTACTAAGATGTTAATTTGTAATATTTCTTACTGTTATTCGTGAATTTTTCTGAGTATAATTATTAATATATTTATAATTCATTTCATTAATTATTATTAATTCATATTAGATTTAATTTCAGTTTTAATTTAAAAGATTATTGTACTTACGGCAAATTTAAAATTGCCACTACATAAACACGTTAAAAAAAGGAGGACGAATCGGAAATGACGGAGTCATCATATAAAAGCTGATTAATGTCTGCTGACTATCGTTCATATAAAATGAAAATGAATTAAATGCTAACATTATTTTTCTAGGTGAAAGTTCCAAGTATCGAACTTAATTAAAAACTAAGTAATTGAAAAAATGGAAATTAAATGAAAAATATTTTTAATAGAAAATATAATTTATAGTGGTTTTATAATATTATCTTTTTCTAGTAATTAGAATCATAATCCATCCTTCTTCCCTGGCCAGTAAAAGGGGTGTCATAAGTTTCAAAATACCTGCGGACGCGGCGATCGCCTTTCGTGTGTAAATAGACTTGCCCTTCTAGTTGCTGTATCAACTCTAAAGTAATTGTACTGATACTAACCTCATGTGTGAAACCGAAGAATGAAGTCTGTTCGGCTTCTAACACATTTAATGACTAAAAAAAAACAACTTATATTTTATTAGAAAAAAAGAAAGCTTAATATAAGAAAGTTCAATGTATAAAATAAAAAAATACTAATAACATTTATAAACTTTTCTCTATACCACTCTAATCACAGAAAAATTGATGTACGTAATAAGCAAAAATGTAAATAAATGTTATTATTTTTCATGAAAACTTGATTTTTTTCTATTAATATTATCAGTAGGCACTTATACTATCATACTTTTGGGATAATTTATAAAATGTTTGTTTATTACAAATATATAAAAAGTCACGTGAATGACAATATTTCGACTACCTTGTTTTCAAATTGAGTGCATTAAACCATATTTTTGGAATCAATCATCAAAAGGAGACGATTTTTTTTTTTTGATATAGTCATTCAATTCAATGACTAGAGTAAATATTACATTTTATTATCTGTGTTTTTATTATTCTCATTTTATTACATTTAGAAAATAAGAAAATATACCTATACGTCGAATAAATATAATATTTAATAGTCTTATCGTTATCAATACTCACCACAGATAAAATTATACTCATTGTTATACAAATAACAAACTCTATTTGAGTGATATACATTGTACAAAATGTTTTATAATTACATCATATATTTGGAATTATACACGTTATTTTTTATGTATCGTAAGATTTTCGACAAAAACATTGTAATATTAAATATTTATTGAAAACATAAAACGCTATCAATAAAACTGTTTAGAATATAAATCTATACCACCAAACTAAAATATTAATAATTTTCTCTGAGTAACACGCATTGAAAATAAAACTCAATAGTAATAAAAAAATATTTATTTATTTCATCATAGATGTAGTTTTGAACAAGAAATATTTTATATATTCATTTATATATAACGCTAATAATCTAACATGGCGCGTATTTTTAATAATTCTGTAACTGTGTGGGTGAAATAACATAAATAAACAAATATTATCCATCTGTGTACACTTTTAAGAAAATTCAACTTAAATATATAAAATAATGTCCGAAGATAAACTTACACCGGAAACAGCTTGTATATACGCAATTTTAGGATTTTTAAGACGCTTGTATATATAAACAAATTTTCTCGGCTTTTGGTTTTCTTGATAATATTAAAACTTTTTTCTCTTAATAAACCTTTTAGATCTGGAAAAGCAATAACAATAGAATAGTTAAACAGACTTAGGCATATTTAAGTACCAGTACAAATTATGTCGTAATACTGTTAAAAACACTACTTTTACAATTATTTTGAAAATGTAAAATTTAAATTGTTATTGTATCTTGTATGCAAAAGTAGTACGTTTTTTTTTAAATGTATGTATTTTATTGATAGCGATAGTGTCGTGAACCATTTACATCCCACATAGGTTTAAAAATAGCGGCCATTAAATTCTGCCAAATCTTATTTAACGCAATGTAGGAAACAAGCATCCTAGTGCAAATTAATAGTATAAACTCAAATTAATGAAAAATCATGAATGTCACAAAATGAAAAAATCTTTATAAATTATGAATGTTTGTATTTTTGTCCTCTAATCGTTTTAAAGCCTGTCCGATTGTGATAACACTTTGACCTGTTGTTTTACGAACGGGCGTAGAGTTCCTAGCTCAATAAAATATTTTGTATGTTAGTCCTTCAATATAAACATTTAATGCAGACCCTTATATTACCTGTGCAAAATTGGACAGTTATAGTAAACGAAAGTATGCGCAGTATTACATTTTTAGGTATCTTTGAAGGAATGAAGGATCCGAGGGCGCCGAGGCTGCACGCGATTGGTCTTTTAGTCGATAAATGTCGTCTATTAGACTCTCACTTGTCATTAAGCGACTGTAATTTGGCCCAATGTGTACATACGCGAAATTACTACGCGAAGTACTCACGACTCGTGCCGACTATATTAAGCTAGTACAATAATTTTTGAAGTGACTACTTCTTAGGGGAGAGTAAACAGTTTCGTTACGTAACGCGTTACGGCGCCAGTCTGTCTGGCTTCCCTTTCTCTTACGCATACGGCAGCAGTAGACAGGCTCCTCCTTTCTCACTCTAACCCACAGCGCTAGCCGTATTTTGGACTGTTAAAGTGATCACTTCTGAACTATTACACATAACATAACATAACATAGGTTGCCTTATATCGACAGAGAAAATCTATTCGAAATGAGGTACTGCCAACCAAGCCTGACAACAAACATCACCCGTGAGTTATCCTGTACGCACCGAAACCTCCTGGACGTCGCATACGCCATTAGCGAGGTCTACCGTAACATCTACTCTGCAAGCCCCATCGTCCACTTCCTCAAAATGGAGAGATTCACTGACGCCAACATACCATCCGACCAAACCAAAACCCTATATCTGGCCTATACGCAGGAGGAAAAGATACTCCTGATGGACCAGGGATATAGAAAAGGTGAAGGATCAAGCATCATGACCATCCACGAATCTCAGGGACAAACCTACGGCGACGTTATCATAGTCCAGTCGAAGAATGTGAGGCTCCGTATGCACGAAAGTGTTCCTCACGCAGTTGTGGCAATCACTAGACACACTAACACCTGTGTCTATTACACGGACGATGGTAGCGACGCTATCGGCAGATTCATCGGCCGAGCGGCGGGTGTTTCGGAAAAGACCATCCTAGAGCACAGCCTCAAGACATCTATACATAAACGTGACATCAGAGTCGCCGAGGCTGTACTCTCTCTGAACGAGCACGGAGCAGGGCCCGCTGGATTGCAGTAAATAGGATAAAAAAAAATGCTATATACAGTATTTTTATGTACCTATTATATATTATCATATATTATTTATATATTATTTTAAATTGAAAAAAAAAATGTCACTGTGGGCCACGTCTTCCAAGAAGACGACAAGCTCGGAGTCCAGCGAAATTCTGCTGATGTTCAGTAAAAATATAAAATAACGCCAAAATTTATAAAAATAAAATGTAAAAAAGGCACGGGCAACTGTGAGCCCGTGGATATTGTAAATTAAATAAAAAAAAATAAAAAAATCATAACATAGGAAAATTATTGTCACACCATCCTTAAAAGTGAAGCTTTTGTATTAAAATGTATGATATTAAAGGCATTAAATTAAAATATATATCATTATAAATTTCATAAAAACTAAAAGAAGAATAGTTTTGAAATAAGTACAAATAATTTCTGATTACAATAGTTGTTTGTGTTGTTTATTTTACTTTATGCTGTTCTGTTTTATGATTAAATATTTTATGAAAGTAATCTCAAAAAATTAACCATATCACGACACATGTAAAATCATCCTTGCACTGTGAGCAAAGTATTAGCATACTGAAATTCTGGACTGTTCTCATATTCAGACATGTCAAGAGCCACCTCACAGCTCTCTCTGACGACAGGACGGGGATCGTGAAGATATCTGAAATAATAATTTTGATATTTGCTTTATCAAAATTTTAATAATAAAAAAAAACTTTCATGCCTCTATAAAGTGCAAAAAAATCAATTCATTAAATGATGCCGAGACCCTAATAAATAAAGTACATTTAAGTTTAATTTATACCTTCATAAAAACACAATGTAATACTACAAAACATTATATATACAAACTATAATAAAGTATCTATCATCATTAAACTAAATTAAAAACATTTAATAAGTATTTTTACTTCAATTTTTTTTTTTAATGTTGTTTTCATTCAAAAAGCATAAAGTTATTCTAGTGAAAAATGGTTACAAGTAGAGTTAATTAAACATTTTTTTAAATATCTACAAAAATAATATATATACTTTTTTACTTTTTAAAAAATATTTTATAACCTAGATGTATGTTGGAACATGTGAATCTTATATAAAGATTACAGTTAACTGGGCAAGCCCTACAAACTTTTCATGTGCCGAATTTACTAATAAATCTTATTTACACAACATCTTTACAAGAATAGAATGCCTTTAGCCAGCAGTAGCATATTTATAGAGTATTTCAGTGTATTATAATAATAGATACCTTGTTAATACTTCTGTGCATTCATCAGTAGCTATAGAACCCAGTGCCTCTGCTGCTTCATGACGTACCATTTCATGTTCCGTCGTATCTTCTAAGGTCTTCTTAAGGAAGGGCACGCTGCGCTCATCCTGCATCTGGCCAAATATAAAAGCAACTTCATGGCGAAATAGTGCACTACTCGCTTTAAAGCCTGAAAAAAAAGAATATAATAAGAAATAAATGTGTTCTTTTATTTAAATTATATATTTTTTATAGTGAGACTTCCATTATATTTAATAAATTAGTTGAACATGATATTTTGTAGTTAAATCAAATTGACAAATTACATTATAGATTAAAAATATTACTAAAATACTTTATTGTACACCAACATAAAAGAAAAACAATAGTATAAAATATGAAATTGTTAAGGAGTTGTACTAAAAAGCCATCTTATTGCTTAAAAGCAATATCTATGCTTATTCTAATTTCTATAATGGATTTTTACTATCAATTAAGTCTATACATAAATTTAAAATAAATTAATTTAGTATTCTTTTAAAATATTCTATCTAAAAAAATTAATTAGAATATATAAGAATTTTTCTGTACTATTTTTTTTCTTGTAATGTATAAATACATAAAAATAACTTCTAATTACCTTCCCCTAAAGCATTAATACTTTCTGTAGTACCTAAGTTACGTAAGCTAAACATCGCTCTATAACGCTCAAATAGGGTTTTATTTTCATCCATCATTGTTTTCCGTAGCTCATCAATATTTACTTCTTCACTCGGGGGTGCAGGATCAATAGAAGCATAACGACTTTGTGATAAATTATTTTCCGTTGTATTTTTTTCTGTGATCCATTTTAGTCTCTGTAATGCTATTTGACATGTTTCAGCTACTTCTATAGCGGAGTCATATTGATATTTTTCAAGTAATTCTTGAAGGCCTGAATCTCCAATGGCACCTAGGGCCTCACCTGAAAATTTGATTGTAAAAATCAGTAAAGAAATCTAAATACCATATTATTTAAATATATGAGTCTTTTAATAAATAGAAGATTACTTCAGTAATTAATAATGAAATCTCAACTTAACTTAAAAAAATGCTTGAATCGAAACACTCCCTAATACTTCTACAACTAATCTATTAATCCATATCTCGTACGTGAGTAAAACATTGCGATAATAAATAAGACAATACCTACCGGCTTCGTGTCGAACTATCGGGTCCTGGTTCGTGTCTGCTAAAACGCTTTTAAGAATAGGTACTGCCTTTACATCTTGCATTTGACCTAAGCAATATGCTAGCTCATGTTTTAATAGAACTGATTCATCTTTAAAGCAATCGCTTATACATTTTATTGCAGTTTCTCCTCCTAAGTTACGAAGTGTGAAAAGAGCCCGAAAACGCTCTTTCATGGGCCTCTGCGGATCATTCAGCACCCTTCCAATATTTTCTACAGCACTGTCACTAATATTTACCATTTCTTATATGTAATTTAACCTTTATAACAAAATTTCTTATAACGTGTTCGTATTTACCCACAAAGTAATTGTAACACTGACAGTGACACCTCTAACTTAAAATAGTTGCGAAACTGACACATGACACGCGGGGCTGCCAGCTGCCATAATTTTTTATATTTAAATAATATGTAGTAGATTCTAAATATTTTGTTTTATATAGACACTTAAAGTCTTGGATATTAGATTTAAATATAAGTTCATTACACGGGACACCCAACAGATTAAATGGATATTTTGTATAGATGTGTTAAAAGTTCGTTTATATTTCATACATAGCTTTCACATTAAACTATTACGCATAGTATAGCCAGTCAAGATTGTTGCTTTAGTTATTATTTAATATTATTATATGACCAAAGAAGAATCTTTTTTTTTTATTCTGGCTTTTATTTGTGCCAAGAGGGCACAGACTATTTCGCCAATGTCACGTGCGATGGAGATTGAACGGTACCGTCAAGAAGAATCTTAAAGTTTTAGTTAGAGCTTTAAACATAATTATATACATATATTTTTTTTTTTTATATTGGACAACATCACATACATTACTCTGACCCCAATGTAAGTAGCTAAAGCACTTGTGTTATGGAAAATCAGAAGTAACGACGGTACCACAAACACCCAGACCCAAGACAACATAGAAAACTAATGAACTTTTTCTACATCGACTCGGCCGGGAATCGAATCCGAGACCTTGGAGTGGCGTACCCATGAAAACCGGTGTACACACTACTCAACCACGGAGGTCGTCAAACATATATATATATATATAATATATATAATATATATATATATAAGGAATACATTTTTATGATCATAACAGCTCATAATATAGATATACCAATATACCATATAATATACCAAAAAAGTAATACATTGGAAAATCATTCGGAGTGTATTTTCACAATAATTTCCACTTTAATAGACTTATATAAATTAATCTACTTCATCAATTATTGTCCAATTTCAGTCAATTTACATAAAACTCAATACACCTGCCTCGTGAATCACTCCGTCCATTGGTAAAAACAGTATGAAAATCCGATCGCTAGTTTTTGAGTTGACCCCTTTTAGACACACAGAACTTTGCTATTTATAATATTTAGTGATAACAGCTGCATCAAATTTAAAGAAAAATAAAACATTTATGACTATTATTGTTTTGACGTTGGGAGAAATTCAAGGTTGAATTCATGTCGATATCTTACACATGTATTCTACGAACGTACGAACATGAACTTTTATTTTACATAAAAATAAAAGGCATTTTTATTAATCCATATTATTTTTTATTTTTTATAATATTATAAATGCGAAAGTAACTCTGTCTGTCTGTCTGTCTCGCTTTCACGCCAAAACTACTGGACCGATTTAAATGAAATTTGGTACACAAATAATCTAGAGCCTGAGAAAGGACATAGGCTACTTTTTATATGGAAAAAAGGGTTGAAAAGGGGGATGTAAGGTTGTAAGTTGTTGAAAGTATTATCATTTTTAGAATTTTTAGAACTAGAAGCTTAAAACTTACATTTTTGGTTGTACACTTATAAACTAACATATCATGACACCCACTAAGGAGGGAATTTAGGAAATTCTACCCCTAAAGAGATGAAAAAGGGTGGTACGTTTGTATGGAAGTCCATAATTTTTTAAGTTAGAAACATGAGGCTTTATTTTTGGGATACTGATTAAAAATGAGTAAATGTGTATTTAAGTGTTTTTTGATATTCTACCACTAAATGGGTGAAATAAGGGTTGAAAGTTTTTATGGAAGTCAGTCATTTTTTAAATTAAAAACACGAAACTTTTTTTGGGATTAACATTTCGTATACAGGTTAGTCTGGAAGATCGTCATTTTTGAAGTCAGAAGTAGGAAACTTTATTTTTGGGCTACTGATTAAAAATGAGTAGATACGTATTTAAGCGTTTCTGGATATTCTACCCTAAGAACTGAAATACACACCAAAGTGTAAAAAGAGGTCTTATATTAACGTAGTATTTTAAGTTAATCTGTAAATGTATTCATATTCTACGCGGGCATTAGAAAGTAGTATTAGAGATTTAGTATAATAATTTTTAATGTCTAAATCTCTTTGTCTTTGATTAGAATCGTCCAGAAATGAAACGTGTTGAAGGGTGAGTGGACCAGTGCAACTACAGGCATAAAGGACATACCTTAGTTCCCAAGGTGAACTGATGATGTAAGCAATGGTTAGGTATTTCTAACAAATCTAACTATCAGCTAGTCTATTTGTCAGTTTGCCTAAAAAATAATGCGTATAAAAATATCCTAATTTGGAATTTATAGGATTATGTATTAACCAATTGTATGAAAAACTCTACATCCAAGCAGAATTTCCCAAACGGTTATTATTGCGGAAAATAGAGTATATATTTTATGATAATTAATTTAAACAACTCTAGTCATGCAATTATAATTTACGTTTTATTGTCCAATATGATTATTTATCTACGTCATTGTATTTTTGCTTGACAAGATAGTCGTACGTAATTTAGCATATGTTAATTATGACTAACGAACAATTAAATAATACTTTTTTTAGAATATTATAATACTGTAATGATCTTCAACAGATTAAAAAGAAATATATATTATTATTATTTAAAAAAATTAAATAACATAAAATTTAACAACTCGCTATCACTAAATGTTTACTATTTAAAAAAAATGACTAACAGAATGATAATGAAGTACGAAAACAATATATAAAAAAAAAACTAAACATTACCATTTCAGAGAAACAATTGTTTACGTACGTACGTTTACGTTACATAACATCAATCAACAGCTCTCTACTATACTTTTCTTTAATCTTATTTTATTTCGTAAAAGACAAAAAACCTTTTTTAGGCTTTGTGCACACATCACATATTCCACTGCGAAAAAGCAATACATAGTATTGTTGTTTTCTATTTTGAGGCGTGAGTGAGCCAGTGTAGCACCAGACAAAAGGGATATAACATCTTACTTCCCAAGGTTGGTGGCGTACTGGCTATGTAAGAAGCAGTTAAAATTTTTCAGATTTGAATAACTACATTATAATAAAAGTACTATAAATAACACAACACAATCAACATATGTTTATGATAATGCTGATTTGATAAATTGAAAATAAATTAATCATTAAATCTCATACAACGTCTTTAAAGCGATAAAAACATAATAAAATCACATGAATATATTTGTGTCGTTAGTATAGTGACAATCATCATACACGTTACACGTGCTTAAGGCTTTATTTAAACGATAACCTCGTTTGTAGTTTAAATACGAAACTTTCTTTAAACAGACGGTAAGTATAGTTTAAATAAAATTTATATTTATGTAATTTCTTATTCTGATTTTAAAATATTTTTTTTTATTAATTTAAAAGTAGAATGTATTAAATTTAAATTATAATACATGTTAAAAAAAGTATATCATACAGTACGTATAAAAAACTTTACCGCAATGTAATGATTAAAAAAAAAGTTGCGAAATAATCTTATGGAACTCCAATCAATTTTCCTTTACGTTTCATAATATACATTAAAAATAAGTTTCGTCTGTTCTAACAATGCAGACGATAATATATAAATATAGCTCGTATATAATGTTATGTTGACAAATAATTTAGTATGTTTCGCTCTGTGAAAATAGAACGAACAAACAAATGTATATATCGAATAACAGTGATTAGCGTCACAAACGTATTTTTAATGAAAAGTTCCAACATTGGAAGGATTTATTTTCCATGATATAATTAAGAACAAGAATTGAAATAATACATTTATTATATTAATTTAAAGAAAAAATATTTTTAAACCCTCAGTACGAGATGAAATGCCTCATTATACTACGATTTCCCATCACAAATATTTAGTTAATAGAAAAAATAAATTTGTAATTTTTAAGGTGAATCACGGTAAATGTAATTGGATTTTCTTTTTTTTTTTTATATAAACCAAAAAATGTTATAGTATCATTTTATGTTAGCGTATAAATCTGTACACAATGTAATCACAAATTTTAAATTGAATTTTCATATGTATTCATTGCAAACCGTTGGTAAAAAATGATGGAAACCTACATCATCAGTAATGTAAGAGTTTACAATTTATAGCTTTACGGAAATTCCCGAGCTAATTCATTGTAGTGCCCAATCAAATATTGGCGACGGCCAACGGGATCGAAGTGTTTGCACAAAGTCTTTAGTTAACATACTGCTGGGATAACATTCACGTGGAGCACTTTCGTGTTACAAGAAAAAATTGTAAACGCAGTAATACGTAAGTGTGACCAATCAACAATTGCAACATTTGATTGAATGTCTTAGAAATATTGCAATATTTTATTGATATATTCTAGTTTCTTGTTATTGTTATTGCTATTACATAAATGATGTATTTATTTTTGTTTTGGATTTTAATGAATATCATGAATGCCGTTAGTTTAGAGCCGTTGCCCAGTGGTTACAAGACGTGAATCTCAACCGATTCTGATTTCAAGTACGGGGTTTACACTGAGTTATCATGTAATTAATTTGAGCAGCAAAAAAGGAGGCTTCAGCCCAGTGGGACACATACAGAATATCACTGTTCTACTGAATATAATTGATATGCATATAAGTACGGTTCTTTTTCATTCCTTGTTCATTCTTGATTTACATACTAAGGGATGTAAAATTTAGTAGTAGTTATATGCTAGTATAGTAGCGAGTATTGCAGCAGGGGCCTAAATTAGACTACATATAAACTATTATTGTTATAAATGAAAAGTTATATTTGTTTATTATATATATTTAAATTATTAATTTCCGTTATTACTATTTCAAATCTTCAATGACAATACCTGTACTAATTATAAATGCGAAAGTAACTCTATCTGTCTGTTGCTCTTACAGGGCCAATACTGAATCGAATTTAATAAAAATGTAGTATGAATCAAGCTAGATTTCCAAGGAATGACATAGGCTACTTATTTATGCTAACCTAACCTAACCTGAGGACCAACCCCTAAAACGCGAGCGAAGCCAAATGACAACTAGTTTAATATAATATTTTAAAATGGCGACTCAATAGAGCATGTAATAATATGAACGGCCAAGACTCGTGAGCGATCGAAGCGCCACCTACCGAGTCCAATATAAACCATCCAGTAACTCAACCAAAATATACAAAAAAAGTTCGAGGAGTTCAGTTGCACACACACATACATATGTATAGAACTATATATATATAAACATGTTACTATCATCGTCTTAAAATTAAATATGACCGTCTATCTAACTTCGATATTAGGGGTCATATGTTAATAGATCATTCAACGGAGCACTTATTTAATCTTAATGGGACCACCTTGAGTAAAAGACGCATCGTAAATTTAACGTAAGTTTTATTTTTGTTAATATTTTTGTTCGTAATGTTTTGTTGTTAATAGTATTACGTCCATCAAATTTTATTGAAACTTATTAAGTTTTTGAAGTTATACTTATTTTGGCGCGTTACGGAATAAAATATAAGAGTGAATTTCTATGATGTACGTCCAGGGTGACGCGAAAACTACACGAAGTTGCTAGTTCTAAACCGCCAATTATGTGTTTAGTCGCTCGAAATAAATAATTTCACACTTTATCTTATTTTACAATGTTTATTTTATTATAAATTTAATTTGTAAACGTTTGAATTTGAGAATGTTATAATAGTGATGAAAAAAGAATATTACATTTCTCATTATTATTATTTTGATCCTATTTATAATTATGCCGAAGAAGTAGAATTTCTCGCATGTATACATAAACACACACACCTTTTTTTAACATTTATTTTATAGGTATAAATGCTCTACAATTTAAATTTGTGTTATTAAATGGGTAAAAAAACGAATTTAAAAATAACTGCATCGATTTTGTTTATCATTTCATTTTCGTTTCACTTCATTCTCTCTTAAACTATATATACGGACTATGCAATGTCGCGATAACTTGTTGTAATATCATTTATTATAATGCAAATAGGATTATTTATTTATTGAACCACGGTAAAATAATCAGTGGCTGTATGGTAGAATACTTTTGTAAAATCAAAAGATTAAAAAATGTTATTTCAGTAGAAAACCACAATACTATAAAATTCAAAAATGCTATGTGATGGGGGAAATTTCGAGACAATGTTAGTATACTTAGCTAAAGCAAACGTTTCATTTATCATAATAATATGGAAAATACGAAAGATCGTGTATTGGGATGCTTATTATTTAATTACACTTGAAGACTAGAAGGATACTAATTAGTCACGTCATAGAAGTTGGTTTTGTGTTTATAGAAATCGATTATTATCAACACACTATATGTTACATTATTATTAAAATACATTGGAAAAACAAAATCTGTACTCGAATCTATGCTGCGATCTTTGAAGAGCTCCTTCATCTTTAGGTAAATCTGGTTGTATCATGATTATCATATACTTTGTCATCCGAATTGAATCTACATGTAATTTCAACTTCATGGAATAAGAGGAAGTATTTCGATTACAATATAAAAAATTGACACAAACAAACTAACAAATTGAATAAATGCTTGTTATACTGTATGATACTGTATGATAGATATGAAAATACTCAAAACAGTGACAGTTCCTAAGTGACTATTGTCATTCGATTCTTAATCTTTTGTCCTTTGGTACAGATGGGTGGTTGGGTGAGTTATCTTTGGTGGGGTGGTGATCCAAATAGCGTGAACCAAAAATCAGGGTTAACTAGGAGAGACATACATGCAGTACAGAAATCTTGGGCAATAGCAAGCGCCAATCCTGTAGCTACTGGGACTGAACTGTTGAAAAGGTATTTTAAATAAAAATAAATCATTTTTATATGAGAGACGAGGCTATCTAGTAAGGATACGTGAATATTAATTACGGAATTAAAACTTGCATGACTTAATTCTCATACGATTAAAAAAGGTATCTGATATTATATTAGTGCAATAGCTAAGCGGTATACGAGCCCTTCAGTGATGTGAAGTCGAAGGACCAATCCTAACAAAAGCTTTAAGTTCAGTTGGAGGGGAAAACGGAATGGCAATAATTAATAAATTTAAATTATATAATTTTTGACAGCATACAATCTAGTTAGAACTAGATTTATTATAACGGTCCTTTTAAAACAGATAAAACCTCATAACACATACACATCGGATGATGTATCAAGAAACGTTAGATTGGCCTTTGACCCTGTCATCGTCCATTCATATATTCATCGAGCCCAATCTACAAATAAATACGAATCTCGGTTACAAACACACAATAACACAATTCACATTCAATTAGTTTTTATTAGAACCAGATCAGCTATTTCGGTCATTCCTTCCAAATACTTAGCTTTAATCATCAGAATTATTAATAATATATATATTTTTATATTACATACCGATGCATCCGATAATATTTTAAAATATTTGACATTTTGGCCTTTTCCAAAAATACGGCAAAACGAAAGAATGCCTATGTCATCCCAACAATACACACCGGTTTAAAAACCGGTTGCTTAGCGTGTTTATCGAACACCTCGTTTCCTAGTTTTTTATTACTATTGTTAATGATTTATAAAAAAATATTGGTTTGACTAGTAATTAAGTTCATTCAATTCAATTTATAGCGCATAAAATTTTTATTACACTTGTGTTTGGAGAGCAGCATGTCAGCGCCAGATGTTCGCTACAACGCAAACGTTCAATGTTGGTATAAAATAAAGGATCTCTTTGATTTTGCGAGATCAAAGAAATCGATAAAAATCACCCAAAAAAAAAATACATTTTCAACACCTGTCAAATTCTTTGACAAAATATTTGGTACATTTTTAGTATCGCTAGTACTTTCTTCTTACAACCATTACTTTACTCACTTACACTTTTCACATAGTGAAAACAATGTTATGTTACAAATCATATTCATTTTACAAACAGACTTTTCCGTGCGTATCCAGAGACGAAAGAATTCTTCAAAATGATACGTAAGTTACCTGAAGATCAATACAGTCAGAATCATCAGTTTAAAGCGCACGTCATCAACCTCATGTCATCGATCAGCTTAGCAGTGGACAACCTCAATCAGCCAGAAATTGTCGCCGCCATGATGAACAAGCTAGGAGGATCGCACGGGAAGCGAAAGATACAAGAAAGACATTTCCATGTAAGTATAAACACTTCTCACAAGGGTCATATAAATTCGGATGACAGTTCTTTGTGATATATTTTTAGCAAGGTCATTGCTAAACTTTACCAGACTTGAAACGTCAGTGCGCTGACTTGTTTAATCCAATTTTAAACAAATTGTCACATACGTAGAGCCCAGAATTCTATTCGGTGTTTTATAGAAGTATGTATCTGTGTGAATCGACATCGATGTCTATTCATGTGTGTGTATATTTTCCTCGTCTCGCATATCTTTCTTACAAATGTGATAACATTATCTCCTTACTATTTTCATCTGAAACGTAATTGCAAAGCCATATATCTATACATTATAATAAATATAGACGTCTCATTATTATTATAACTTTCATTATGATTATACAAGATTGACATTGCCGGTAGACGATATATTTTATTTTTCGTCAATATATTTCAATTTTTAATAAACTACATAGTAATTGGATTAGTACGAAACATTTGTGAGAAATGCTAACAATATGTTTATTTATTTACTAAGGTTCCCTAGCAATTATACAATACAAAGTTTAATTAAAATAAAATAAATATTTTAATGCACAATCATATTGTACTATATGTCTTGATTATATACATGTGTCTTAATTATAGTAAATTAATTTTATATATGAAGTTACAGAAACAATATGGTATGGTTTACAAATTTTGCACCGTATAAAATGATAGCTTAACCAAGCTCTATGCTCGGTGATAGGCTCGGCTTTGTGCAAATCCATCTGGGTAGGTACCATCCCTTCATCACATATTCTACCACCTACCAAGGGTAAATATGCAAGTGCACTATATATAGGCCATTAACATAGCAAAGTCGGAGTGGGTACAACTTCCCATGTAAACACAATGCCACCCTAGATAAAATTGTATAAGCTTGGGCCTTCCGACGCTACCCCTATTGAAAAATCATGGCTACCACTATGCAGGCACAGGCACAAGGGGCATAACATCTTACTTCCTTAGGTTGGTCGCGATGACGATGTAAGGGATGTTTAATATTTCTTACGTTAGCAATGTCTTTGGGCGGTTCTGATTACTTACCGTCACGTAATTTGCCAGTAAATATTTTAATCATTTAAAATTTTAATAATTATACTATAAGAGTTTATAGCAATTTTAACAATGATTTCTTCAATGAAAGATTATATCAAAATACCTATATACATTTTAGATATGCTCTTTAAACTTAAATACGTTTAATATCTCACGAAATAGTCACATAGACAAACAGTTGACTTTGCTCTGTAAATCTGTTTACTCATGAAAGTGTCACGTTGTCGTAAGTGATAAGATCTATTTTTTCTAACTGACAACACTTTACAGGATCTAAAAGGGGTTATAGTGAAAATGTTCATCGAAGTTTTGAAACTAGACGACAAGACCTTAGGTGCATGGGGGAAGACTGTTGACTTCTGGTATAAACATATCTTCGAAACATTAGGAGATGAAACAAGATAACGCGCATTCGATCGGATACGATAAGACAATAATTAAGTATCTTACTCAAATACAACATTTACAAAAGAAATATTATATCTAAAGACATTTGTGTAATAATACATTACTTAAGAATTAAAAAATAAAGACTAAATGGCAAGTGCTATTTTCTCTTTGCTCTGCTATTCTGTACAACTAACTCGAAGCTCACCGCAGATCACGATCGTTAAATGTAAGGAAGTGATATACGCCAAACTTTATAGCGTACAAACATCAATATAACGTATCACAATAAGCTGGTTTTAAAGTTGAGATACAGACTTATTACAGAATAGCTGATTAAAATTATGTTGAAATATTCATTTGTACTGAACGTAAATGTAAGGAGGGATATACACCAGATATATATCGGATAAGTCAATCAGTTTTGACACATACGTTAAGTGTTCAACTACTTTAATGATATTTTATAAAGAGTTTTTATATGTCCAAAGATTATGATAATTGTAGAATTATTTAGTAAGTTGTTATTTTTTTGTAATTTGAATTATATTGTTGATTAAATTCTATTTTAATAATAATATATGTTTATACATTACAACGTTCTGTCCTATAATAAAAAATTAATATTATAAACTGAATTTTTAAACACCTATTAATATTTATTTAACATAATAATCAAATACATATAATATGACACATTTCAGTATGAATATGAATTTACTTTTTTAAACTATTGTAAAATAACGACTTCAATATAACGATAAGCGTTTTTCTTTTATACTATTTTAGTCTGTGGTAGCAAATTGTTGTTCCGTATTTCTATTTTCGTCGTCTGTCTCATTTCCTTTTACAAGGAGAAATGCAGTTGCGTTATTTTGTATGCATTCAATTTAATAAGAAAAAAAATATTTGAAATATGGATTTTGATATATGGTTTTATTCATAATGATTCATTTAAAAAGTACGATATCATTCAAATAATTATACGTATTATTTATTTCGCATTAACGCGAAACGTAATGACAGTTAAGATCAAATTTAACCAAAACAACGATAATCTATATAAGTATATAAAAATGAATCCCTTGGTCACGGCATCACGCGTGAACAGCTGGACCAATTTTGCTATGTTTTTTTTATGTTTGTTAGTGTGAGGCGAAGTTTCTTATAAAAGAAAAAACTTAATATAAATTTTGTGTATTATTAAGCATTATAATAATAAACAATACGTTGTGAAACAATTTTTCTTTTTTATTAATTACACCAATACGAATTGAATATTCATAGTAAAGGCAGCACAACCTCTGTCTGGTCAGCTTGTTTAAAAAGTAATTAAACAATCGTTCATGTATTCGCATACATAGTTTATGTTTGATTTTGTAAAGTATTATCTTGTTCTACCATATAATAACATCTACTTACAAATTCCTGAAACAGTTTTTAACTACACATAGGTATATAATAAAACTTAAAGTCTCAATACCACTTAATATTGGTTTTATAACTTAAAAATACCTACCTCTTATTAAAAACTATTGACATTTAAATATAGAATACTAAAACACTGCCAGCACTAAAATAATTAATAGTAAATAGGTAGGCAAAAGTGTTTATATGTACAGAAATAGTACAGGAGAGTTTAGAAGTAATAAAATGAGGGGCGTGAATACGCGAAAACTGAATTATTCATAGCTGCGCGTATTAGACGCTCAGATCACATTCCTCTAAAAATGAGGAACGCATATCGAACATTTTCGAAGTTATACTTATTTGGCACGATGAGTGAGTGTGTGTGTGTGTGTGTGTGTGAAATTTCCAAGGTATTTGTCTTGTTTTGGTATATTTCGTTATTACAAATATTTCACACGTCCCAAGTGTAGTTTTTTAAATATATTGACAACTAGCTTTGGCCCGCGGCTTTGCCTGCATATTAGGGGAGCCTATCGTAGGTTTTGGGTATAAATTGTACCCTGTGTCCTGCCTTGGTGTCTGCCTTATGCTAAATTTCACCAAATTCGGTTTAGTGGTTAACCATTCAAAATATAACAGACAAACGGACTGAGTTACTTTTCCGTTTATACTGTTTATACTAACATAACACTATAGTATATTTGGTCACGGGGGTCAATCTCAAGGGAGACTAACTATCTAAGCAGGACGTATTACAGTGCTCTAGTGTCTGCGCAAGCGCAGGTGTACTCTCTACTCTCTTCATTCTGAGAGTGAAAACTCTCATAATCCTACGGGACAGCAAATCCGACAGGGCCGGAATGAGTTCAGGCGCATTACCAACCTGCTCTACCCGGCTTACCTGCTAAGTCACGAGAGCGAACACACTTGCAACGTCCAGACTTCGAACTGTTACTGATACTGCTAGCACTACATATATGTATGTAAAAAAAATATTTTTTTTTTTAATTTGAATTCTGCGCATAAGCCGTCATCGAACGCGCAGTGACATGACAACTAAATTTTGTTAGCCATGAAAAATATTAACCTAGAATCAATCTCGTGATTGTGAAAAGTAAAGTATAAAGTATCTTGTTATTTAGGAACAGACATTGTTAATAAATAAACATTAAATGTCGTTTCTCTTTTTACATGTGCGTAAATATTATTTTTGTAAAATAATGCGTAGGTAAATACAAACTTTTGTTTAATTTTTTATTATTGTAAAATTAAACAAATAAATCTCTTTTTACAGAGAAACTCAATTGTGTTTCATTAACTGTGTCGTCCTAATAAAAAGAATACCAAATAATATCTTATATGTATAGAACGAGTCCAACATTAAAGTTGATTATACGCATATTCATTTACAAACACGTGTATAATATAATTAAAGCTTATGTAATGCCATTACGCTCGAGAGCCAATGAACTGACAACATACATCTGCACAGATAAATAAACTGCAATAAAACTAAACGGAAATAAAACATAAATTGACATTTGGTAGAAAAAAAAAGCAGCTGGAAAAGAACACGTGAATATTAACTGATGATGACGATTTGCGCAAGACGGCTGGCAGGAGCTGGATGCGAGTTGCCGAAGAAAGACCACAGTAGCGTGCATTTGGAGAGGCCTATGTCCAGCAGTGGACGAATATGGGCTATTGATGTGTGTGTGTGTGATTGCGGTTACAAAACAGGACCGGTTTTCATCTGCTTAAATAATGTGAAATTCTGCCACATGTGTATTCCACCAACCCGCATTGGAGAATTCGCATTCTCCTCAAAGGGAGAGGAGGCCTTAGCCTAGCAGTGGGAAATTTACAGGCTGGTTGAATTTGAAGGAAAACTTCGTGAGGATTTCTTCATGAGTCGGATGAAATTGCAATGCATTGTGTATCCACCGTATTGGGACCGTAAAAGGAGAGAAGGCTTCGCGCAGAAGTAAAACTTTTACAGTTACTTTACTTTAAAATAAAGCCGTAGTACAATTAATATATATATTTCTTATTTGTTCTAATATTATAAATGTGAAAATAACTCTATCTGTTTGTCCATTTCTCTTTCATGACCAAACCACTAAAACGAATTTTATGAAATTTTGTATGAAGTTAATTTGAACTACAGCATAGGCTACTTTTTTTATACATAACTCCTAACAACCAAACCCTTAAACGCAATCGAAGTCGCGGACAACAACTAGTTTTAAAAACGTTGCACCATGCGTAAAATATGAAGACGTGACTATGGACACTCAATCAATTCAAATTACGCTCTTGACGCTCAATTGACTCTGATATTGAATAAACTTCGGATCATACTATTTTATTTATGGACATATAGTTATACGACAAAGAACTTTTAAAGTGTTTAATTGTAGTAGTAGTTACATAACAGGAAGGGTTCTCTGTACAGAGATTATTTGCATAAAACTTTGTAAGCAATTTCTATAAATTGTTGTATGTGAAATTTACTATTTGAATTATCTCGATACTCTGTATATATAGGTAACTCTGGAATATACATGACCTATTACTATTAAATGAGAATAAAACATTAGCTTAGATATTTATTATAAAGAATATCGATTATATTTTTAACTATTTTTATAATATACAGTACAGTTAGAAGGTAGAAAAATTTACTCTGAAAACACGTAGAGCAATAAGTTCTGCGACTGAACTCTCTCTGTAGTATCAAATCCCCGTAGGTAAAATAATTATCAATAAATCGGTTCATTTTAATACAAATATATTATGTCATTTAATATCTATATAACGTATTATAGAGAACAATGTAAAGGTGGATATTTTGTTGCTATTTTTTACACATCTAGTTTTTTTTTTTACATATCTAGGAAATATGAGTGTACTAATTTTAACGTATTACTCGCGATATCGTACTATTTGGCGTAATTAACAAAAATCAAACTGTTTGTCATTTATAATATTTTATTTATTTATTTTTTTATTATTAAGGACAACTTACAAAACATTTATAGGTTAAAAATAAAGGTAATTACATATTCAGCTGAGTGTTGTTTCAATTAAAAGTTATCACGGCATGGAAAAGGGCAGTTTTATCTATTAACCTAACACAACTCTTTTCTACTATGTTATACAAAAGGGGACAGAAAAAAAAATACTAATAATAATAACACAATATAAAAAATGCAAATTCCAAAAGACAAGACAATTACAAATTACAAACTAATTACTAAACGATTAAAAAATTTAAAAAAAAATGTAACTTTTTTATATAAATTTTATATAAATTTTGTAGAAATACATTGTAGAAGTGCTATGATTTTTTAATTTAATTATTTTTTTATTAATATATAAAATTCCAACAAAAACAACAATAACATATGATTCAACCTATATATTAATTATTTATTTATATAGTAGTAATTGATTTATTTAAAAAAAAAAAAAGCAATAAATTGCATAAATATTATTCAACGTCTTTAAACCGATAAAAATGTATAATCTATGTGATTGTGTCGTCACTCGGTAAGTTTGTTAGTATCGTGACTAACGTCACACGTGAAACCACGTGTTTATTATAAATACGAGAATTTGTTTAAATACAAGGTGAGTTTATAGAAATAATTTTTAAACGTACATTTTCGTCAATTACATAATAGAATCAATACTTTCAAAAGAACATTTTAACTCTTACTATTTTATAATTGAGTATTAATACTAAAAACACTTCATAATTTTTTTACGGTGTTTTATCAAAACCGACGTTGATATACTTGTAATAGTTCATGAGGTCTTGTAATGTTATCGAGAAAGAATATTAGTAGCAAACACAATATTACAAACATTACGCATATTTCTTCATTCATTTTTTTAAATAAATATTAAATGAATTTATAAATATATTTTAAATTTTCAAAAACACTAGAGCAGAAATCAATTAAATGAATTATATATTGTAAGGCAATGGATAAAATACCCACCGAAATTAGTCGTTTTATTAATTACTTAATTATTAAAGGTATTTACTAATGTAAATACCCCATTAGTCCTTGATTACAAGGACTTATGCACCATTTCCTCCAAGTATTCCCATGCACCAAACCAATAATATCTAAAAAAAAATTGTTTAAATTGTCGGATACAAAAGATAAATATTTTATTTAGGCTGAAATAAAGTAAGCAAGTAAAGTAAATATTTAGTTCTAAATGCCAAAAAGACAAAACGTTTACCTGACCAGTAAGTTAAAAAAAAACAAAAAACTAAACTAAAAAAACATAAGGCTAACTTTAAACAATAGTGATCTAACTGAAACTGATACTACATTTTTTTTTAAATCACTTTAGACCAAAAACTTCTGTGGAGTCGTCGTTCATTCACAGGAAGACTACCGTACACACGATTACGAAAGTTAGACAACTATGTTGATATACGACTACTAATGAGAACTTAATCGATTATTATACCTTCGGTATTTTCGTAATAACTCTATAGATATTAAAACTGTTTCTATTCTACAAGAAGAACAGTCTGATCTTTTAATATCTTGGAGCTCGAATGGAGAAAGTTCTTGACACGAGGACATCAATTTGTAATACCTAGTTTGCAACTTTTCAAGACAATATATCCTTCCTAGGGCACTTTGTTAGCTTTAATAAAAAAAACCATAGTTATTTTTAACTTGGCCTATTAATAAAAACTTTGATAAATAAGGCATGTTACTCAATACAATATTACATTAATACAAAACGTGGAGTTAGTATTTTTGATATCCAGACTATATACGTAGAGGATATATTATGTAAATTTAATTGTATTTGATTGACTGAGTTTCCTGCCAGTTTTTCTCGGAAGAACCTACTTTATGTACTGATAGTAGTTCTCAATTTAATTCGATACTGTAACATGACGATTCAAAATAGCTTTTATAAGCCAAATTGAATAAAGAATATCTTGATTTTATGTTGAGTTCCGTTGTGAATATTGAGTTTGCTAGCGTATTTACCCTTTTTTATAATTAACTTTCCAGGCAATGGCGTGGAATGTATCAATTATTAATAAATATTCCTTTCATTATTAGAGATGGGAGGTTGGCTGAGTCATTTTTGGTGGGGTGGTGATCCAGACAACGTGAACCAAATATCAGGGTTAACTATGAGAGATGTGTACGCGGTACAGAAATCTTGGACATTGGCAACCGCCAATCCTATTGCTACTGGAATCGAATTGTTTACGAGGTACTTTAAATCTTAATGTAAATGAGATTGATTTAGCTTATTTACCTGGATAACGTTTCCATGTTATTATATGTTGAAAAATGTATTAATATAGCAAATAAAGTATAGAAACGTGAGATTGGTATTAGATCCTTATATCTTCCATTATTACATTCCAATCTATAAATAAACCCAACAAAAATTTATCTCAGTTACAAACACACACTAAGACAATTTCATTTCCTTGTTTCTTTTGGAACCAGCTATATATCAACTATTTTGGAAAATATTTCCTTTCAAGTACATAACGTCCAGAATAGTTCATGATTAACCTTACTAATATTATGAAAGTGAAAGTACATTGTACGGATGTTTGTTACTTTTTCACGCAAAAACTACTGAATTGATTTTAACGAAACTTTACAATAATATAGGAGAATGACACATAGGGTATTATTTATAAACATATTGTGTAAATACCTAACAACCAACCTCTAAAACGCAAACGAAGCCGCGGGCGATAACTATTTAACATAAATTTAAAAATTTACTCAATAAATAGCGATGGCTCTGTTTATATTTTATAATATCTGACACCGAACCCTTTTCCAAAAATACGCAAGAATGTAAACTGACCTCACTCATCTGAACAATCACACTGGTTTAAAACCGGTCGCTTAGCGAGTTTATCGAACACCTCATTTTCTAAAGTATTATTAAAAATCATTGGTTTAACTAGCAATCAATTTCATTCAATTCAAGTTATGGCACATACAATTTTTTTAGCTCTGTTTGGAGATTACCATGTTAGCGCCAGATGATTGCGATATTTATAAAATATAATGGATTTCTTTGATTTTCCGAGATCAAAGAAATCAATTATAATCAAACAAATACTAGAAAACGTATATCTTAATTTGAATACTTTTTCTATACCATATCACTTTCTTTGATATTTAGTGCATTTTTCGATATTAGCAACACGTCGACTAAAAATATGAATAAACTCTGAACATCTAATATGTGATTGCTGTTGAATTACAGTGACAACGCAAATATTTACCCTATTCGATTCTATTTTAATGTTTAATTTAAAACAGAGAAGTCGACAGAATCACGCATTTCCTTGGCATTATTTGTCTCTGGACAGTAACATTAAAAAAAAGGCGAGACTCATTACAATAAGGCAAACACGAAAGTACGATACAACCAGCCCCGTCTTAAGCACAACAAGTGGTTGCGAGCAGTGTTATTGCGATCTCGCCTAAATACAACCCCCCAAATATCAATGATCCAATTTTGACGATCCAAGACTTTACCATTATCGGAAAAACACCGCCCAAAGCGCAGCACCCACGTCCTTTCCCTTGACCCTGATTTAGTAAGTAAAGTAAAGTAAATAAAAATATACTTAATGCAAATATACGTATAATATTTTATCAACAGATTATTCCGTGCGAATCCAGAGACAAAGGAATTCTTCAAAATGATACGAAATGTACCTGAAGATCAATTCAATCAAAATCATCAGTTTAAAGCGCACGTCATTAATCTCATGTCGTCGGTTAGCTCAGCAGTGGACAACCTCAAACAGCCAGAAGTTGTCGCTGTCATGATGAACAAGCTAGGAGAGTCGCATGGAAGACGCAAAATAAAAGAAAAACACTTCAATGTAACTATAACCTCTTTTTGCAAGGGTCACTCAAATTTAGCACTACTTGACATCTCTTTGTGACATATATGGTTGAATTAACGGCATTTTTTTCTTCTAGGCTGAGTAGAATGAACCACTTACTGAACAAACCAAATTTTTTATATCTCTACGTTTTGAGTCCAAAATATGAATTCTTTGTTCTAGATATTAAGAAATGCATATACTTATTTATTTAATAATTACGCTTAAGCCGTTGCGATGATATGAGATTCCACATTTTATAAATGTCTTAATATTATATATTATATCTTAGTATTACAACGACTTTAATATATAATTTCAGTCCTTTTGAATTTAAAGTAAAAAATATTTAAATTCGAATATCACCAAATTGTGACAAAGTCATCGTGCCCATAATTATTCAGTAATCGAATAATATAATGTGGCAGTATTTTATGGCAGTATTCAGTAATAATAAAATATGGCAGTACTTTACGAAAAAAATGCTGTTGCAGCTAACTCATTGAAATCTTACTTTACAATAAAAAAATTACGACAATCTTCAAGTTAATAAAATACATATAAAATGATAAACGTTTCATGATCTAATATTTTTTTTTAGTTTGACACATTTCTTTTCAGGATTTAAAGAACGTTATAGTTGAAATGTTCATCGAAGTTTTAGATCTAGACGACAAAACGTTAGTTGCTTGGGGAAAAACTATCGACTTCTTGTATAAACACATATTTGAAACATTACAAGTAGATGAGACAAGATAAAGTATCTTCGAACGAATAAAAGACAAGATTAATCAATATTATTCAACAAAGGAATGGAGGAATAAAATGTTGACAATATTTTATATGAAACAATATAAAGTTATACATTTACATTTTTTAGTCCTTTTGAAGATAAAAGACTAATTATAAAAAATATATATAAACTGGTCCCAACAGATTCTAAATCACATACAGATTGTACTGAATATTAGTTATTGTGAAGTTTTAATACTCAAGTATCAAATGACAGAAACATATGCTATAGTTTTATTTTGTAATTATTATATATGTTGAAGAGATAACTATAAGTTTACAAGGAGATTTTATATAAGTATTTAAGGGCTTTGTGCAAGCCTGTGCAAGCCTGGGTAGGTTAGTCACCCTCTTATCATATATTTTACCGCTAAGCAGCACTACTTAGTATTATTGTATTCCAGTTTGAAAGGTGAGTAAGCCAGTATAACTACAGGCATAAGGGACAGGCCATCTTAGTTTGCAAAGTTGGTAGCACATAGACGATTTAAGGTATGGTAAAAAAATCTTACGGCGCACCTATGGAGCATTTACCATCAAGTGTCCAAATTGCCCGACCGCCACCTACAAAAATATACAAAGATTATATTAATACCATTATTATAAGAATCCCTTAATAAATTGTTATTATTGCAATTTTTTAATATTAATGTTAATAAAATTTTACCCATATTATATAAAAAAGTTTTTATAATATTATTTGTATATACCAATTTTAAGGATAAATAAAAATGACTTTATTATTATTATAAGGATTTCTTTTGAACCCGTATTTTCCTACTAATACAGGACGTATTTGATGGACAATGTACCTATTATATTTCCTTACCACCTAATACAACAATACCTCGAAGCGTAAAACATTAAAAAAATGCGCGCGGTCGCCTGTCACAGAGGCTTGGGTTTTCTTTTTTGGCGCGAAGTTCGGGTGCTTTTGACATACTATTTCGGAGTCATAGCGAAATTGTCGGTTTAGTTGCCTTAAATAAATAATAACAAGAACCAAATGTTATTGTTGATTGTTATTATAAATTCCAATAGTTATTAGTCTATTCTTTTAAAAAAATCATTTTCACACACAACATAATATCTGAAAATAATATCATTTAATAAAAACCTTTGTTTTATTTTTGTACATTCATACAAAACAACATTTATATCATTAATAATTCAACATATCGTCTTTACTCCATAAATTAATGCGATAGGAACTCTGTGTGTAGTCTGTTGCTCTTTCACGGCCATACTGATGAAATTTGAAATCTTGAAGCCCAAGGAAGGACATCGGCTACTAATACTTAAAAAAGGTAGATTTTCTTGTATGTTTGTTATTTTTCGATTTTACGCTAAAATACTTATTACTGTACGTACATACATTCAAATTCATACTTATTTACTTTCCATCCTAACAAAAGAACTAGTCCTTATTAGTAACTTACTAGGTTTTGGTTCCTAACCTGTTATAGATTGTTTATTGTATGTAACACAATAAACATTTTTTTTATTTTATACTTTTTTTTTTAGTTTGAGTTTCAGATCGCACACATAACTTTTTAATGTAATATATAATATTACATTATTAAAAGATCACTATTTGACTTAAATTGTTAAAACTTATTTTAAATAAGAATAATTTTGCTTTAAATAGGTAATTGAAATAAATTGTAACTTATGCCGTTACTAATAATGGAACAACCGGTGTCACAAATATATATACCATAATATTAATATTAAAAAGAGGTATTTTTCACGTGGAATGTCCAGAGAATTGTTTGAATTAATCCCGGCTGCTGAATTTCACCTCGTTCAATCTCGTTAAAGTTCCAAGTTTCACCCGAACCACCTAGATGTTCGAAAAACCACAACAGTGCGTTTTTTAAGGCATTTTCTGCCTCGCACAATCACTCTGTGGAACCATCTTCCACCGACGGTTTTCCAAACCGATACGACTTGGGAACCTTCACCAAAAGAGCGTACTCATTTCTTCAAGGCCGGTGCTTCCCTGCAATTTTCCCTGTCCGTTTACCACCTATAGCATAAAAATTGAAAAAAAAATTATATCATATCACTAGTAATATTATTTTTGTATTCTCTCACGTCCATGTCAACTTGACTTTCACATTCGAGCTAAAAGTTCTTTAGGTACATGTTGAGATTGCTAAAATAAGAAACTTTTTTGTGGATACTAATTCTCATAACACGACCTAAAATAAGGTTTTCTTTACGTTCGGTTACAAAAAAAAAGTTAAATTAAAAACATAAACATTAAAATAAAATCAATGAATAAAAACAAAAACTGTATACCGATTTTTTCTTTTAGGTATGTGTATTTTCATAAAACTACGTAATAGCATTTTTTTTTTCAAACAAAACACAGTAGCTCAAGCTATGGTATTGTCTCGGGAGCCAATAAACAGACAATAGATCTTCAGAGATGAGAAAACTTCAATAAAACTAGACATTGTACTGAGTTGATTTTTAGGATGAATAAATAAAACTTTACTGCAATGAAAGTAGATCTTGCCTCATTTTAAATCCGTTGCAACATGCATAAAAGATAAAGACGTGTGTATGGGACACTCGATCGATGCATATTAAACTTGATGCTGATATTGGCCTGACATCAAGCTGCCCATGTGACCGCAGCTTAATAATGTTACGTTTGAACTGTTTTTCTTATTTTATTCGATCTTAATTAATTATTGGTTTCCTTTTAGACATTGAATATTGGATATAGTTTTATTAAGAAAAGAAAATTACCAATATCAGTATCAATCATTACATTCATCCACTTATTCAATCATCTACGCATTTGCCCGTCTACCTGTCCACTGACCCCACCATCTATGTATCTACCAATATACATTATTTAAGATAAATAATTTAAAAATAAACCTAAACAGTTCTCTCTATAAGAGTTATGTAAATCAAATTCAAAACATTTCCCAAATCATTCACAAAGGCACGCGTACAAAGCTCAGAACGCACGAAAGGAAACAAATTTGACGAAACATCGTGAACAGCACCAATAAATCCACATTAAAAAAAAAAGTACATTTCTATAAGAATCTCGTCAAGTTTATATTCGGGTCACGTCACAGGCAAGACGCGATGGCGTTCTAAAAATTTCTATACGTTAAACATGCAATTCCGATTCTCCGTCGCTCCATAATTACATTTCGCATTCGCCTAGGCTGTCTACCTTTATCTAATCAGTATTCGACTCAAAATCAGCACATTTTACGCGCTATAATAGAACAATGGGTCGTTATGGATAGTTATCATCGATTAACCAATTAAGGTAGACAATCCGCATCTAGAATACAACGGAGTTTATTATACGTATGGTTTATTATACGTATTGTCTATTATAGATATAAATTAGCAATTGTATTCGAAAACAACTGCAAATAACTAGATGCAACTGCAATTAATATATGTATGTTAGAATTTATATACTAGCTTACCCGATGAGATATCGCATATGAAATTTAGAAAAAATTACGAAAATCTCTACGTAATTTTAATCCAAGTCTAAACCTCTTAAAGTATGAATTTTCAAAAATAGTGTATCAATATTTTTTACTCATATCAGATGCATATTGACAAATTTCCATATAACAAAATCACAATACCGACTATATTTTTAAATAGACGCAACATTAAAAATGGCTACCTTATATACAAACTTTTAACCGAAATTTCACCCTCTTAGGTAACGTATTTTACTTTTACTCATGAAAAGAACCCCAAAGACTAACTTTAAAAATTAACGCACTTCTATACAGATTTATGTCCCAAATTTCAAACCCTCTGTATTCTCTTGGATGATGAATTTTAACCCTTTGGAATTAAGAAGTCCTCTCTTAGTGTTCATGCTCTATAAGGAGTTCCTGTGCAACCTGATAGACCAACCGGGTTAGACTGTGTGTTGTATATCATTTCAAAATGTTATTAATCTAAATATCCTATTGTCTCCTACGTATTGCATCGTACCTACGTATTTAACTACCTCGTTAAAATTATGACTTTATAGCTTATAAGGTTGCAGATTCCAAGGTCATATTTTCTAATCTCGAAATGGGCCAATTTATTTGAGCTTTTCATGTAGCCAATGATCCTGCACTGGTTTTCTCTCCAGATTATTAGTAACAATTAATTATAAGAAGACAAGTAATAATAAAAACACTCATAGCCTTGGCGCTGTAAGAAATATAAACCATTACGTACATCATCAATGCGGAACATCGGAAACCATTCTGTTACGTCCCTTGTGCCTGTCATTACGCTGGTTTACTTGCTCTTCGGACCCTGCAAACCGGAGTTCGACTTACTTGTTACCGAATAGCTCAAAAACAAAAGTTATAAGCCTACTAACTTATAACGTAAAACGGGCATACGACGGAAACTCTTTCACAGAATCAATACCTTAGTAGGCATACCGAAAAGATTAAATTAAAATCCAAATTACCTATTTTGAAAAAAAAAAAAATAACAGTAAAATAAACATTAAATTCGATACAGATTAATTGTACTTATTACAAAATAAAATATGTAGCTACAGATAATTAAAAACTGCAGAGAGTGGGTTGCAAACCAAGATAACATTTTAAAAAAAAAAATTAAAAAAAGGTTCCATTATATTAACTTATAAATAGATCTTGTCTAGGTCATCGAAGTTCTGTTAATGTGAATTGACTCATTGAACAAAACTATATTTAGGTAAAATTAAATAACTTCAGATTTAGAGCAAAACCTTTTTTTAATGTTATTTTTATTTTAAACATTTTACATGACAAATATTGCATGTTTACAGTGCAATCGAAACATTTAACAAGTATCAACTGCAATTTGTTAGATCAGCCGTATTTTCATTTCAATCTTATTATTATTATTAAATAACTTGCCGCCACAGACACAGCTGCTTTTTTTATTTGCCTTCATTACGAAAATAGTGTCTATGAAATTAATTTATGTAGTCTTATAATTAAAATTAATTAATAAAGAACGCCGAACTTTGTACTTGACCGCCACATACCACGACCATGATATAAATTATGTTTAATTGTGTTAAAATTAAAACCATAATTTGAAACGGCCAATTAATGTACGTGACAAAACGTGAAACGGCTCTTAACAGAAACTTTTCACTCAAACGTTGCGGAAACGAAGCACTTAGATTCGACATTTATTATTATTCGTATTAAACTTGTGACCAGTAGCCCAATAACCAGGTGCAGTGATAACAAAAAAAAAAGACATACGATTTTATAAAAAGGGCTCTTAAGACCATCGACGTTCCTTTTCTCGGAGTTGTCTGGATTTAGTCTGAGCTCATGGACTAAAATGATACGTGCCCTTATGTGGGACTATATGTATTCATACAAATCATATGTGGGAAGCTATGATAAAAACCGGAGCCGCCGCAGCAAATGCTGAAGTGAACAAATGGCTCAATTACACGTCTCTAATATCAAACTATATCTTTTTTCCGTTTATAGTTAAACACTAGTAATAAAAAATGTAGTAATACAGCAAATAGTTTTATAAAACTTACAAGACCTTTAAAGGTGGAAGTAGCTTATTTTTGATCTAGAGAGTCGATTGCGGGATAATGCTTCTAGTCCTAAATACTAGATTTTTACAGTAGGTATTTATAATTTTTATATAATTACTTATATTTGTATGTACTTATTGAAGCCTTTTGTGTAAATCATGATAACAAAACTAATAATAATAATGCTAAGCAAATTAATAAGTTAACATTAGATGTTCTCACAATCATTCAATGCCAGGTTCAACCGTTGATAATCTAGGTATTTAGATAAAACAGTATGTGTAATATAACATAATAAGTTCAATTACATTAATTATAAAAAATAAAGAATATAATGCAAAACATATACAAATATTTTCAAAGTAGTTCTAAATATATTTTACGAGCGGCGCCTAGACGACTATTAATAAAAAACCACTAAATATTCAACAGCATATCTTTGATTTATAAACATGAATCACAAGCGAGAATTCAAACGAGACATGGAATTATTTGCATACTTATATATTTTTTTGTTAAACTCATTATAATAGCCATTATCTACGAAAATACGGCAACGACGTCGCAAATTTAAATTGCTTTAATGAAGTCTAATTTAATTCAAACGATTTAAAATTAATTGAAATAAACCGGCGTTGCCGCGATAAAAATGTGCCATATTTCTGAAACTCAAGCGATTTTAAATTCAACCAATATATGAACTTGACAGGTATAGTTAGTGACGTATCTAATATATTTTTAAATATAGAATTCGTTCCAAATTGGAATCCGACTACATTGTAATTATTTATTAAATATAATTATTTTTTATTCGTTTGTTAAACGAATGATACAATCTTCAATTCATCACTTTCTTATTTTTTAATTTATTGAAAAAAAATATATTTCATATTTTTTTAAATTGTCGTTATTTGTAAACAATGTTTCACAATGTATTTTATTTCATGGGCGTTGACAATGTGTGGTTTCGGAACATCGTTGCCTCTGGTTACACTTTATATTTAGCTTTGGACGACTTTCGGAAAATAGAATGGCTCGTATTGATTAACTGGCCGTCATTTGCATAGTTTAAATTATTTAAATGATGTCTTTTTTCGCATTGCGTTTATTCATATATACATATATGGGGATATGGGCAATTTTATATTTATCAGCCATTCGCAATCCTCTGCTGGATATAGGCTTGTCCAAAATGTGCCAAAGCTTTCTGCGTCCAGTCCGGTCCCGGCACCACCTTAGGGTCATCCATCTAGGTCTATCTCAAACTAGATAGATCAGACTTCAGATTAGATCTAGATATTGAAAAAGAGTAACTACTGAGTTTCTTGCTGGTTCTTCTCGGTAGAATCTACATTCCGAACCGGTAGTAGCTTTACTTTAAATAGTTTGTTAAATGACGATTCAAAAGTGCTTGTAAAAGCCTACTTGAATAAAGTATATTTTGATTTTGAAACAGGTAGATCTGCTCAAGAATGATCAAGCTATTTTGAATTAAAAATTAAAAAAAAATTTTTGCTGATTTTACTTTTTCATATAAATTATAATTTTGTTAATTGTACTCGAAACAACAAATGTAAAATAAAGGAAACAATTTAAGTTGGAAATAATCTATGAAACTCATAAATATTTAAACATTATACTTCACTAACAAGGAAATTTATTTTAATTCTATGAAGATTGTTGCTATTTATAATTTCAAACTGACAATATTTTAAATGCATTACTGTGGAAAACAATTATCTCTCTTAATAATAATATTTTATGTCATATCTTTATAAAGACGATATATGATTTATTAATACTTTGTCATTTTGGTTACAAGCAAATATAGAGCCAGCTGTTTCAGTTTAAAAAAATCAAATGATACAAGTACCACTAAAGACAAGGACAACTATGTAGAATCGAGAGAAAATTTTGTACTCAGAGTACACCGTCAAGTTTCACTATAAACCATAAAAGCGATCAGTAAGAAGAGGAAAATTGGGTTATTGTCAATATTATGATTTCGCTTATTACATTCATAATATAAGTAAAACTTCAACGACCAATTTCAGTTATAATTTACCGAAAAAATTCATGAAGCTAATATTTTCTACATTTTGTTGTAAACTTATTTCAATAATCGATTTTTTTCAACAATACAATAAACAAAATAAATTTGAGTATTTTAGTTTGGATGGCGACTAATTGAAATAAATAATAAAGGTAAACAATGTATAGTACCTACGTAGCTTCAAGGCAACACAGCTCTTTAAAATTATAAAAGCAAAATCCGTTGTTGACTATGCAAAGGCTACAAAACTTCCAGCTCACGTTGAACAATCTAATAAAATAACTCAGTGTACGTCTACCAAAGAGGTTATACATCACTTAGATTCGTGCCCTACGGCGTGGCTCGAAGGGCGGGCGGGGCGTAGTAAACAACTGAAAACTGTCAGTATCAAACCAGCCTCCGTACAGATATGATGTGTCTCTTGAGTCGTTGACCGCACATACGGTCACGCGGTAAAAAACTTTATTAAAAAAGCACATCAGTATATAAAACAGATGCAGCGCATTGCTGCTTTAAAAATTGCGACATTATACAAAGTGTTATGAGTTTTATGAATGCAATTAGTGTTAAAGAACATCAGATCCAGCGCTCGGATTAATAAGTGACATAAAACGAGTCATATGTAAAGGTACGTCTGTTCAAATAACTTGTTTAATTTTACTCGGCGTTTTATATAAACGCATTAATGCTAATTCCGTACTTAAATAGAGTACTTAAATTACGTACGAAATTAACAAAGTTTTTTTTAATGAATATTAATGAATATCATTTACAGGAAATACAATTTCGATATACATTTGTAATTCTGTCCTAATAGAAACAAAACCATGTACATATTAAATATTTAATGTTATATTTGATCAAGAGGTTATTTGAGGAAAATGTATTTTTAATTATACTTAAGATACTTTATATCGATACTTGTTTTTAATTGAAATTACAATCTTATCGAAATCGATAAGCGTTACAGCTGTAATAAAATGTAAGTTTTATCAAAATGTTTGGGCAATTATGCGAATATTCAGCTAGCAACAACTAAAGGCAACTGTATGCAATATGTTTATTATAAATATTCTATTAAAAGATATATAATCTTTAAAAAGTATGATAGATAATTTGATTCATTATTTTGAAATCATACATACATTCAATACATAGCGAATACACTTGTAGCTCTTTTTTAGTTGCTAAACATAGTTTTATCGCAACCGAAACCTGTAAAAGTACTTTTTTTATAGAAATAATTAAAAATAGATTTTTATTAATAGTACTAACAAAACTTTGTGTTATTTTATGAAACAACTTTTACATTATTAAAAATATTTCATTGAAATTTTACAATTATATTAAGTTTATTAGACTCCCGTAATTAATAGTACGTACGGCAGTACTGCAGTACGTACTATATACAATATGATCTAATAAACACTGGGAAATAGCTTTTGAGTATCATTAATATCGATCATACACTGGACACATAAAAATACCTGAATGTACACGTTATTATGAGCATTCGAATAAAATCTACATAACTCTTAATACACAAACATCAAAGACCTTATTGAAACAACCCTCTCAATATAACGTAGCATAAAACCACAAGCCGTAACACGAACTTGACCTACATATTGAACCCATAAATGTTTATGAAGAAGTTCGGATCGTGAATTAACAAATATCACGTAAAACGAAAAATTCGTGACTTAAATTTCAACTTACAAGGTTAATGAAATTTAACTCTTTAAACAATTCTTTTTAATAAATACAATAAATAATTTTAATATTAGAATAACTAAAAATAAAACTTAACAGAATATTGTGAGCACATTTCAAGTGCTTACAATTTACTTCGACCTTAGTATAGAAGGAATACATTATGAGGAAACACTGCACGTGTTACATGAAAATATGTCATATGTGTTTCAACCAACCTGCATTGGAGAGTGGTGGAGTTTTCCTAACCTTCTAAAAAAAGAGAGAAATTACAGTCGAAACTTTAGAGGCAAATCTAGAAAAAAAAATTAACCATAAAATGCAATGCGAAAAATAACTCTATTATTAATAAGTTTAATATTTATTACAAAACAGTCTGAAGTCGACGCCAAATAATATACTACTATGTTTCACTTAGCATTACAAACAAATTCATTTATTATTAATATTACAATTATAGTTGCGGATTTAATTGTAATTAAGTACTTACAATTGAATAATGACAATGTGATTGCGAATGGCGCGCTAACTTATTATGTAAATGTATATAAAAGTATAAAACTTAAAGAGAATAAAACACACTTCGTACTGAAGGATTGTTTTCGTATATATATTTTTAAAAAGCACACTTTATAAAGACAATATCAGTCTTAAAACATGATGTTTCCCGATTTTCTGAAAAAGGGTTTTTTTTAGAAACCCGTCAAATAAAATTATATGGAACTATACAGGTTAGCCTTTTTCGAATAATCGATAAGAACATTAAAAATATATAAGCTCAATACGTTTTCTATGTTTTGAGTAAAAATATTGAAAAAGAACACGATCTATTTTCAAACAAAGCCTTGATTATTCTTAGTTCAAACGGCCATATATTATACGAATGTAAAACTTCAGCCCCGTACGTATTGATTACCTTGGATTGTTTCCAACGGCCTCATATCGGACAGGAAACTATTACTTATACTTAACACGGCGAGTTTACGACAACAAAATGTATGTTTTGGCATTGTTGGTAATTAATGAAATAACTATATTTTGCCGCGGTTAATCTTTTTGTCGGATATGTCACTCCAAACGTCAGTAAAATAACCTACATGTTCCTAGATAGATATAAAAGCAAGAAGTCTGAGTACTGATTCGGGATATGATTTAGCTTTTTGCTAGCTCGTTTGGTGTAAGTACTACCCACTCATCAGATATTCTACCACTAAACAGCAGTACCCAGTATTGTTGTGTTTCGATTTGAAGGGTGATTAAACCAGTGTAACTACAAGCACAAAGGACACAACATCTTAGTTGTCAAGTTTGGTGGCGCACCGGCGATGCTTACATCGCCAATGATTAATATTTCTTACAGCGCTTTTGTCTGTGGACGGTGGTGACTACTTTCCATCAGATGGCCAATTTGTTCGACCACCTACGTTATGAATAAAATAGTAGAAAATCTTAAAAATGTAATGGTAAAAAGATAATTTAGGTTTTAATTACAGTTTAACTGTCGACGCCATCTTCTACGTTTACTGTCACTACTAAGTTCTGTAATACCTAACTTTAATAAAAACCGAATTAAGTTTTTACCTATCACTTTTTAGTGAAACATCTGCTCTCTTTGGGGTCAATTTACTTTACTTTTGACTGAATACCTTGTTGACTTGGTTCAAAGCCCAGGTCGAACCGATAAAAAGTTATTGAGTTATTATATCGAAATACTCTCAGTAATAACCTGGAATCTGGAAGTTGGAAGGATACATTCCCGTGCCTCGAAAATCACCTAAATTCGATGGTTTTGCGCCTAAACACTTCTCGGTCATTTCGGATTTGCCTTCCCATTGGATTATCGATTCATAACGTACACTGTTGCGTTAGTAATCCTACCAGAAGAACATCATCATATTATTTTTATTAAGCAGTGTATAAAAATCCCTCCAATTTAACTCATAAAAAAATTGTCTATAAGTATGTGAACATAATAAACTACTCGACTTCTGTTTCTCTCTGGTCTAGTGTCAAGCTTATATGGATGGAGACCTTTATTTCCGAAGTCCGAGAAATTCTCCGTAGCAGTCCCAATTTTGAAAATTCATTATTTTATACTAAGGCGCTACGAGTAACATAAAGGCGTTGGTCGTTGCGAATTATGGTCTCTGCGGATTATCACACCAAGGAAAAAACGAGTGCACCTGTGTACACATTTATATTACCTGCTCAGTTGGATCATCTCCGCTGGCAATGCCCGACACAACCGTCAAAAAGTTAAACATTTTAAATTATAAAATGTATTTATTATGGTAGTAGGGCTTTATGCAAGATCCTCTGGGTAAGTACCAAACACTCATCAGATATTTTACGTCCAAGCCGCAATACTTAGTACTGTTGTGTTGTTTGAAGGATAAGCGAGCCAGTGTTACAATAGACACAAGACAACATCTTAGTTTCCAAGATGGAATCGCATCGGCGATGTAAGTAATGGTTAATATTTCACAATTTATGTTGGTGGTGGTGACCACTTAACATCTGGTGACCCTTTTCCCGATCATCTACCTATATCATTAAAAAAATATGTTTATGAACATTGATCTTTGGAATAGTTTCTGACCTATACAAACGTTATTTCCTGTATTTTATTGTCCACTAGAGACGTCTCTTAGCGTTTGTTTGGAGAACACAAGACAGTCCTTTAATATCGTGCAATAAAGTACTCACTAAAGATATTTAATATTTGACTGAGACTTTTTAGTTATTTATCCATGATGGGGCTTTTTGATTACTTAAATATTATTTTATATTAAATAACATTGGTCGCCAAGACCATTATATTATAATACATTATATTAAAATATATGCAATTTATTTTCTGATAATTTTTTGAAATTGTTCCAGTAATTTATATTTAATGCCAGAAAGTTTTAGAGTTTGAATTAGAGTTTAGGAACAGTTAGTTCGGAAACGAAAATTATATTTTGGAATACTTCTATGCATTGTATTAATAACATAAATGCTTGCTCTTGTACACATAAATATTTTAGTATAAATAAAATTGTCGGCATTTATAATTTCATTTTCAATTCCAATTTATAAATACACATTTTATTTCATGTACTGAATTTTGCGTTAAATTGGGTCTTTATCGTATTATGACTAATATTATTCATTGTTTACGTTTTAAGTGCAATGAGATAAAGAAATAAATTAAATATTCTTTACAAATATTTTAATCGTAATAATAAATAAATACCGAAATATTACAAGTGTAGTCAAAAAATTCAAAGTAGTTCGAAGTTTAAAATTTGACAGCTTACAATTTCATCCCTCGGGCAACACGTAACGTCGTTTGTTCTGTGTCTGAACTCTTTCCAGTCCTGTATATTATGAGAGTAGAGAATTTAAAAGTTCACCTGTGTTTGTGCACACATTTGTGCACTATATCTGCATAGCAGACTAGTCACTCTTGGGATTGGACACTGTGGCAGAATAACATCTAAGGTAAAATGATCTACGGAATTTTACTATAAATACAATACACTAATAATAATATTAACACGCTTCTTCATAGAAAAGAGATTCCCCGGGAACTATGACTTAGTTAAAATCATAGTTATAGTTAATATACCTCTATTCCCCGGTATACAAGTATATTAAGTATGTCTTTCGAATGCAAGCCAAGCAACACCGACGCAACTGCTTGTTTTAAATAAAACATTAATGCAAGTTGGATCTAATGTAAATAAAACACATTTAATAAAGAACAATCAACTCACACAATTAACAAAGAGCAAACAAAACGATTCAAATGTCAATTTCAATTATTCAAATACATTAATTTGCGTAATGGAAAAAAGTGCAAATACAAATTATTTTCATTTATTGTTTACAACGAGACATCGTTATCAATTTATATATATACTCCAGAGCTGAGACAGCGCAGTGATTAGAATAAAAGTATTTTAACAGGAATATGCGTATTCACGCCCGACTGACAAATTGATTTTACATGTGCTTAAATTGTGTATTCATTAAGGAATTTAATGTTTTCGTAATAGATGAGTGACCTATCACATGTTCAAGTTGTTCAACCAAACCGCATTGCAGCAGCATGGTTAAGTAAACTCCAAATCTTCTGCTCGAGAAGGTACCATCCACACATAACATATCCTACCAAACACCAAATAAATAAAAATAAAGTAAACATAAGCAGTTTATGAATTCGTAATTCTAAACCGTAATAAAACCCGCTTAAGTAAGGATTTCCAAAGTTAGCATTCAAGATATAATCACAAATAAGTTAAGATGCAAGTTTATCACACGTCGAACCAAATAAAAAAAAATATATAATGTACTATAATGTAATACCAAGTAGAAATTGGACGTGGTGACTGTAGGTATATATATACAAATTGGTATATATACATACATATATATGAGCCGAGATGGCCCAGTGGTTAGAACGCGTGCATCTTAACCGATGATTTCGGGTTCAAACCCAGGCAGGCATCACTGAATTTTCATGTGCTTAATTTGCTTTTTATAATTATTCTCGTGCTCGACGGTGAGGAAACCTGCATGTGTCTAATTTCAACGAAATTCTGCCACATGTTTATTCCACCAACCCACATTGGAGCAGCGTGGTGGAATATGATCCAAACCTTCTCCTCAAAGGGAGAAGAGGCCTTAGCCCAGCAGTGGGAAATTTACAGGCTGCTAATGTAATGTAACATATATATATCAAATCAATAATCAATGCGATCTGTTTTAACGATATAGAAGCTTATGTGCTGCAGCAGAGAGTAGCAACCTATAATACATTGATCAATTAAAAAATACATATATATAGGTACCTACTATCGATGAGTGACCTATTAATCTATGAATCAAATGTTTACCTACCCAATGTATATTTTTATTAAATTTTTTCCCACAGAATCAGTATTTCGATTCTTGCGACCATACCACGCCGTCGTGATTTTTAAAATTACTATTTTTAATTTTTATTTGTATATAATAAATTAATGTTTTTAATTTTTATGTAAATAAATATATTGTTTTTTTTTATAATATTATGTATAAAATGTGTCGCATCATGTTAAACTTTTCCATACATTAACATCTCTTCTTGCTAATAAATAAACATTGACAAATTATTATCATTAGCGATGTGACCGCATGAGAACTGAGAATTAATAACAAGTGAATACTAGAATCTATTTATAAATATTTTTCACATTCACGCCTTTTATAATACGTGAAAAATATATAATCAAATAAAAAAAACAGCTAATTAACTTAACATCATGTAACAATATTCTAAAAATGATATGTCAATATTTTTATATTACTTATTGGCATAATTTTAAATACAATATTTTGCGCATGTTGATTATCTTTTTCTCATTTCAAATAGACAGGCAAGTTAATTAATGGCCACCCGACGGTAAGGGTTCACCATCATCCATATCTAACACTTACAAAGCCTCACTATGTTATCCTTCATTACCAAACAAGAGGATCAATTCTAATTATGAACTTCAACTATTACGAGATGCTTGCCTAACTTTGAAGCCTAAACTTTGTAAAAACTGCCTCTAAATATACCATTGCTGGGTTAAGGTGTTTTCTCCTGAGGAGAAGGTTTAGAGCTTGTTCCACCTTTCTGCTCCGATGGACAACTGGCCGAATGCGTGACATGGAGGTTCCTTCGTGACGTTTTCCTTCACCGTCGAGCACGAATTATATTATAAACGCAAATTATGATCTCAATTAGTTTTTGTTTGATTATTTATTTTAGTCGATTTGTTAATTTTTTCAATACATATAGAACATCACTTATGTTTTTCATCTTAATTTTTTCGATAAAGATAAATTTACACATTTTACGCTGTTGTGTATTTAATTAGTAGTTGTTAGTTGAGTTGAGGGACCTCATATTTACCTACCAAAGAGATGCTGAGAAGAAGAATGGACGGTGTGACAAAGAAAAGTCGTAAAAGAAGGGAGTGAGTGAAGGCATGGAGAAAGATGGAGTTGAATTGACGATAAAATTCAACTGCTTTGAACTAAATAGAATAATTATATTAATAATTAGTGACCAGAATTAAATTTGGGATATTTTCTGTTTATAGAAAATATGTCATATAAATTCTGTAAAATAAATAAAAGAGTTCTAAGTTTTATTGAAAAGAATGATATTAAAGTAAAAAGTAATTAGGTAGATCCTAGGTGCAAATCGTCACTCAACTCATCTCATCAATCTAGATTCCGATCAATCAGACTCGAAAATGAAATCGTTTAAAATATTTGTAAATTTTACTTAACGTAAATTCCATTATTTCAACAAAACAGTCCTTTTATGGTCTTGTAATAAATACGACCATAAGAAGCAATCGGAATAATTAGTGCAAAATGGTTATATTAGTTGCTTTTGTTCAATATATCGTTTGAAAATTAATCATAATTTTACTTTTTAATTCATAATTTTCAGCATTTCGTGCACTGGATCAACTTGGCAACCCTGGAAATATTAGACCTTAGTTTTACCTGCGCAAACTTTGTCCCCGACACTTAAACTATTGCCTTACCAAATTTCATCAAATGTAATCAGTTCAGAAATGTAAGCGTGAAAAGGTAAAAAGGAGTTACCTTCGCATTTATAATATTAGTATTGATTATTTTATTATACATACATTTTACGTTATGTATAATTTACCTTTGTTTGTTGTTCTGACAGCTTATTTGAGTAACTAACATGTGAAACAAAAAATACAATGTATACGACAATAAATGAATTTTAACCGACATAGATTAAAAAAATCTGCACGGTACGAAGAAACAAATGAAAACTTCTCAAAAAAAATAAGGGGACCTTTTCCCAGTAAACTTTGATAATTTGCAGATTGTTTACTTATAATATTCATATCTATATGAGAGCGAAAACATTGCAATAAAGGCTTAAATATAATACACTCGTTTCGTGGCTCGACATAAATTGGAGCTAAAGATTAAGCTGCGAGGTTAAGCCAGGCAGATGTCCAAGTACGAAGATTAAGTGATCAAAACCAAACGTTACATATTCAAATACATTTATAAATCCACGCATACAAAATATATATAACCTTAAAACCATTAACTACTATAATATATTATGTTTTTTATTTGCAACTATCTAATGTCTGACGTGGATTGGAATGCCTTTTACATTTATGTAACAGTTAGATAAAAGGCTTGACTATACATTAGGCAGGTAACTGCCTAGGGACTTGTGTCAGTTAGGAGCAACAATGCTGACCAAAAATTAGAAAATAATACTCTAGCCGATACAGGGCTCCTAGGCAGAACAAAAATTAAAATTGTAATTATTAATAAAATTGTGTTGTAGCAGATAAAATATATTTTAGGAAACTAGGCTAAAGGGCAAAAGAGCCCCGAAAAGTGCAAAACTTAAGTGCCCCAACATGGACAATGCCCTTGGCAAAGATAAAGCAGTTCAACACCTTTTTCTTCTCTGTTTATCAACTGATTTCCTTTTTGTTAGGTTCCTTATTTATCGAAACAAGCAAATTCCTATGCTTTCCGCAAATTATTAATATCGATTATTATTGTATTCATAATACAGTGTGAACAGAAGTATATAATCTTGTTATTTTTACTAATATAATAAATGCGAAAGTTTGAATAGATGGATGGATGTTTGTTGCTCAATCACGCCTGAATGGCAGAACGGATCTGAATGAAATTTGACATAGAAATATATTACAGACTGGATTGGCACATACTTTATTATCGCCTTTCGTTACTAACACCAGCACACACCCTTACACGCGGATGAAACCGCGAGCGGAAACGTACATAATCACTATAACTATTGATTAAAAGTGATGAGATAAAAAAAAAATAACTCACATAAAAAAATTATTAAATCTATACTAATATTATAAATGCGGCGGTAACTCTGTCTGTCTGTGTATATTAGCAGCCTGTAAATTTCCCACTACTGGGCTAAGGCCTCCTCTCCCTTTGAGGAGAAGGTTTGGAGCATATTCCACCACGCTGCTCCAATGCGGGTTGGTGGAATACACATGTGGCAGAATTTCGTTGATATAAGACACATGCAGGTTGCCTCACGATGTTTTTTTTCACCGCCGAGCACGAGACGAATTATAAACACAAATTAAGCACATGAAAATTCACTGGTGCTTGCCTGGGTTTGAACAAGAAATCATCGGTTAAGATGCATGCGTTCTAACCACTGGGCCACCTCGGCTTTTTTTTTAACCGATTTGATGAAATTTAGTATGAAGCAGGCTTGAGCTCCAAGGAAGGAGATAGGCTATTTTTTTATGTACAACACCATTCGACCATCCCTCTAAATGCGAGCGAAGCCGCAGGCGACGACTCGTATTAAATAACTAAGCAATACAATTTTATAACCAAAACCAATTATTATATTTGATTTATTATATAAACGAAACGTCTGATTTAATAATTACATTAAGTCACGCTTCTTTGTATCACATGACCCTAAAACGTAAACACACTGTAACACAACACTACATATTAAAATACGACTTATGAAACCTAAAACCAATATTATAATCTCGAATGTTTATAAAGTGATTACGATTTTATAAAAAAATACTTGATAATTCTTAGTCACTGTGTAAAGCAAGTTATGTATGTTGTTCGGTGTTCTCATGTGATAGTAACTGTATCAATGTTGACAGCACAAACAAACCTATCCGACTGTTTAAATTACATATATCTTGTGTTAAATTAACAATAGTTACAGTTCAGTTGAATATGACAATTTTAATTTCCTTACTAGCATATAACTTAAACACTTTTTATTTAAGAGCCACGAAAGCCCAGTAGATAGTTTGTGGGTTCAAATATAGCATTAGTGCATATTATGTGCTTAATTTGTGTTCATGGTGGTGGTCATTCATTTACTTCATTTACTTGATGGTAGACTTTGTGCAAACCCGTCTGGAAAGGTACCACCCACTTAGCAAATATTCTACCGCCAAACAGCAGTACTCAGCATTTTTTTGTTCAGGCTTGAAGGTTGAGTGAGCCAGTGTAACTACAGGCACAAGGGACATACCATCATAGTTCCTAAGGTTGATGGCGAATTGGAGATGTAAGGAATGGTTGATATTTCTTACAGCGCCATTGTCTAGGGGCGATGGCGACTACTACCATTAGGTGGCCCATTTGCTCATCAGCCAAACTATATAAAAATAAAAACCTGTGCTTAAAGATGAAACAAACATTGTGTTAAAGTTCAAATTAAATTATCTTTAATGTGTATTTATCAAGGCGGGGAAAAGCGTGGCCTTATACACTCCATAACCTTTTCCTTCTGAGACGTTTACCACGTTACCCAGAAATGTGACATTTCTGAGCTGTTATATAAGTAAACTAAATACCTTGGCTTTGAGGAATAACACACAAAAATCGTTTACTTTCAAATTGTATATTATTTATTTTTTAACACCTTTTTGTTAGCTTATTTTCAAAACATTCACTTCAAAATACGTGTGACACTTATGAAAATATAACATAAAGATCAACCAAATGTTATATAGATATACTATAAATGATAAAGTAACTCTGTCTGTTACTTCTTTACGCCTAAACCGCTAAACCGATTTAGATGAGATTTGACAAGGAGATAGTTTGAGTCCCGGAAAAATACATAGGCTACCTTTTATTAACCACTCGAAGAGATAAAATGGGGGTAAGTGCCAATAAATAAAAGCCTTGATGTTATGAACGCTAGTTAATTAAACATATACTTGTTATTATACTTGGTGGTAGGGCCTTATGCGGGCCTATATTAAGGTCATTATTTACCCTATTATTTATAGATATACAAAATGTATCAATCGGTAGAACGCACCATTATTTTAATGATTATATTAATTACTTGATGGAAGAGAACTTTGTACAAGCCCGTCTTGGTAGGTACCATCGACTCATCATAAATACTACCGCCAATAAATACTTAATATTGTTGTGGAATGAGCCAGCGTAACCACCACCAGCGTAACCACCACCAGCCTAAGGCACCAGCGACATAACATCTCAGATCCTGGTGTTGATGGCGTATTTATTATGTAAGAAATGATTAAAATTTCACACAGTGGTGATGAATTGCCATAAGTTGCCAAGTCTGCCGATAGGAAATTGATGCTATAAAAAAATATATATAACTATAATATATAAAAAATGCATATGTTTGTATAAAGTGTTTTGTGACATGAATCATATGTATAAAGTTTCTTTAATAATAAAAAATATCATTCGCAACTAACAATCTAGTGACTAGATGTTAACTACCAATCCACCACGCTCTGATTGTTTACGGCTTAAGGTTTTTAATGGTGTTAGAGGTAGGGCTTTGTTTATGCCTGTTTGGATTGATACCACCCCTCACTAGTTAAAGAGTTTAACCCAGTTTTATAATAGGCATATATCGATGCAAGAAGCGGTTTATACAAGGAACAGTTTTTACGGGCTAAAAGGACCATTTGGTTATATCTGCCCCTGGGGCTAATAAACAAAATCATAATTATTTTTTTGAAATTTGATATTACATAACACAAAAATAAACAACCTTAATTACTCAATCGATGCGTATTTATGTAAAATAATGAATATATATATATGTTCATATTTCTAATATTTTCTCGGCTGACTTCCTAATGTTATTAAAAATACCGACAAACAGGATTGTATAAGAATTAATTATGTTAAATCTTTTAATTTAAATCTATGGTGCAATCGTGTAATTATTATTTTTATCTGTATCTTCTGTATATAAATAATTATCTTTAAGTTTTGGTGCATACGTCACTAAAATAAATAAACCAACTTATGCCACAATAGAATACTAACACTTCTATATTATTAGGTACATTATGACTGTAGCTCGAATTTATTCGACGCCTCGTTGGTCTAGTGACTAGTTTGTAAAATTACAGAACTTACTCCTGGCATTAAGTCTCGGGTATAATTACTAAAAAGTTTTAGGGATTATACATCCCGAAGTTTGGAACTTGGCAGTGTTAACACTTTCCTGTGAAACAGAAAGCAAAGCCGATAGTATATTTATTATTATATTATTATTACATATATATAATCCTGTACCTACTCTGCAATTGTGACGGATTGCCGTTTCACAAGATTATGAGACTAAAATAGAGAGTGCACCTATCTGTCTGCACATGTACTTTTTTTATAAGAGTTGTGTTAGGAGTGGGAACGACCCAATAAGTAAGTATGGGAACAATTCAAGGAGTCAGTTTCGAGTCTGCAACTTTTTATATCGCTAGGCGGCCCGTAAGCCATTGCGCTATTGACGCTTCGAGCAACAACTTGAGTACAACCTCCCGTGCAATAATGCAATAAGGCAATTCTCCATTTAGAATGACCTCCGAAATTGGTCAGGACATCATCATCAGTTAGTTTATGTGATATTAAATTCATGCTAAAATCAAATCATAAAGTAACAAAAATAAATAATTCATTTCATTAAGTCCATACAAAATATTATTAGGTAGAATAAGGGATATTCCACCGATTTCATCACACAAACGTAATTATTTGTTCAGCGCTTATAACTTGAAAGACAGTTGTTTGAAACCACACGTTTCAAAGATAAACTTGATTACAAAAAGCTTTGGTGAATTTAACACACTTCAGTTCTCCTTCATTTGCGCTAGAGTAAGGTTCCTTTGTCTGAAAGTATGCTTTATTTCTACCTGTGTTCAACATTCGTTTTGTTGTCAGCGTTCGTTGTGCTAAAGAGGGTGAAACTTAGACAAAAGGTAAACGGAGCATTTTGTGAATTATTTTTATATTACAAAATTATAATTTAATTTCTTAACGTGTATACATATTTTAATATAACATTTTAAATATTATAGATTTAAATATACCTTATATATATTTTAATGAATTATTTATTTAATAATTATTTTTGAATATTGATATAGAAAAAAATCATAAGGAAACTTACATCCACCTTTATCCAAATAAAATCTAAAGCATTTACTTTGTGAGCCATACAACATATAGAAATATATATCTATACGTATACCGGAGTACGAATAGTAGAGCAGCAGTGAGAATGAACTGTAAATTATCTTTACAAAGAGTCAAAACGGCTCAAAATTAAATTTGAAACAGAGATAGATTTGACAGGAATAACAGATACTTTTATCTCTAACAGCTGTAAACAGACTCCTTCCCTAACACGCGAGCGAAGCAGCAGGCGAAAACTAGTATTTTATATATTAACGAATCCTTTCTCTTAACAAGAAATAAATCCTTTGGCCTGCTTTTTAATATTTATACCATTCTTTATGAAAAATAAATCCAAGTAAACAAAATACTTAAATTTCAACGAGACGAAATTTTTCTCATAGCGTGGGGCGAGCTTGTTTTAAACAACATCCGCCATTGACTGCTTCTTTTATAAACGGCTGAAACTTAAATATTATGCAGACATAAAATATAATGCCTTGTTATAACACGGAAGTTTTTCTGTGCGGAATTCGTGACTTACCTTTGGGACCTACTTCGTGGACTATAATATGAAAAAAATATATATTACTAGATACCATATCAATAAAACCATCATAAAAATGGGATGGCCTATAAAATAGTAGAGGGAACATGTAGATTTCAACTGAAGGCTCGTGTGCCTTAGGTATGTTGCTAATCAATTCATCTTATCCTCTTCGAACGGAGACATGGGGAAGAAACTTGCTTAGGTCGATTATTATTACCTATACTGAAGTACCTAAATGAAGTATGCTTCAAACGTTATCCTAATTCCTTCTATAATTTTATTCCTTTTATCACAATTCGTCTGGGATCCTAAGGAATGATGTTACTAAAATGGTTTATATAAATAATAATATCATTTTATTTATAAGAGACTGCCTACCGCTCTGCCTGATCAGCTTCACTCTGGTGCAATTCATACGGTACGGATGTACCCTATGGCACTTGGGAATAATTTACCTTTTTAGTTGTGAAAAATCTTTTAGAATTAGATTAGTTCCGGAGATTACCCCCTATATACAAAAATAAGTATAGATTATTTTAACATTTATGTAAAACATAAATACATATAATTATATATACATATATAGGGCTATATAGAATAGCCCCTTTATATGGCTTTTATATAAACATATCAAAGTACTTATATTTCTAACATATCTTCATTTCATACAGGTGAAAATGGGTAGCTGGCTAAGCTATCTTTGGTGGGGTGGAGACCCAGATATAGTAAACACACAGTCTGGTCTGACGAGACGTGAGGTATATGCAGTTCAGCAGTCATGGGCGCCAGTATATGCTAACTCTGTTGCAAATGGAACCGAATTGTTAAGGAGGTAAAGTTTTAAATTAAGTATTATATACATTAAGGGACAAAATTATATATAGTGGACTTGTGCAAAGTTGGCCTAATGTTTAGACACGTAAATCTTAAGGTTATGAGTTCAACAAGAGCAAGATCTGAATTTTTATTTGCTTTATTTATGTATAAACATAAATTAAGCCAACATAATCTCGCGCTTGAGAGATTGGGTAGAGGCAAACATGACAAACATCGTGAAAAATCTGCATCAAACGAATGTGAATTTGTTACAACCATACAGTACGATTGTAGCAAATTTTCATCCTAACCTAAACTATATTGGAGTAGCGTAAGCTCAAACATTCTTCTCAAAAAGGTCCCTTTTGAGTCTAGTCTAACCCTAGTCTAAGTGAGACATTTACAGGCTGATACAAGTTCTAATCAACAACATATTAACAAGTTTTAAACATCTAATCGAAAATAGACTAAAAAGATCTAAATAAAATCATCATCTTAAATCTTTTTGGAAATATATAAATCGGAAAACAAATTGTACTTATACGTTCAACAACATCGTGGTTATCGTGGTTATTGGTAGATATTTTTACATAAAAGCACACACCCTAATTTAGTGTACTAATGACTTATATATTTCCAATTCTATAACTTTATAAGAAATAATTAATGATAAAGGCAACATTCGAACATAATTATAGATATGTATTTAGATATGACATCTAAACTATACATTTTTAGTTTCAATTTGATTATAAAAGACGTCACTAAAAACTTAGAAATTTTACACTTTATATATGAATTAACTTATGATTCTCTAGATTGTTCCAAGCATATCCAGAAACAAAAGAATTTTTCAAAATGATAAAGAAGTCTTCAGATGAGGATTATTCTCAAAACCCTCAGTTCAAAGCGCACGTGATCAATTTGATGAGCTCAATTAACTTGGCCGTTCTCAACCTCAATCAGCCGGAAGTAGTCGCCGCCATGATGAACAAACTGGGAGAGTCGCACGGAAGACGAAAAATACAAAAAGAACATTTCTATGTAAGTTATAAAAATTTACTAACCTTTAACTAAACTTTTACTTTCTAATGAAATTATGAAATGAATGAAAATTAATGAAAATGAATGACTAATGATGAAAGAATAGATGTATTAATTTACTAACTTAATTTTTTTTTTTTAATATAAAAATTACCGTTCATTTGTCAATTGCAAATGTAATATAAAGGAGCAAATAAAAATTAAAAATATGTAGAATTTAAATTTGTTGCCAGTTGCGAGTATTCAAATATTTCTTACTACAATTTTATATGATTTTGTAAATAATGATTGGAAAATCATATTATTTTAATATATGTATTTTTTTGTTAATTATTAAATATAACAAATATAGCATAATAACATTTTTTACATCTATAAACCTTTACGTTTCTACATAGAAAGTTACTCTTTTTTATATTCTTTAATAAAATCAATCAATAAGATCATTTTTAATATTTATGATTACAACGTTTTAATTAACTCCCCTTGTTAGTATATCAGAAGTTAATTTTCCAAATGTTAATTTATATTTTCGTTCGTTTAAGTACATCGATAAAACCTTGTTTTTGAAAACATTAATTTTAATTACAATGTTTTAATTAAACTTTTATGCTTTTGTTATTAGAGCTTAAAGGACGTCATAGTGAAAATGTTCATCGAAGTTTTAAAACTGGAAGGAGCGACGCTCGCTGCCTGGGGCAAGACAGTGGATTTTTGGTACAAGCACATCTTCGAATCGTTAAGTCATGGAGACAGGAGATAACGCTTGAAGCCTGACACACAAAGAACATAATAAATAAATTCCATAGCTTTGCATCTTAGTTAACTCAACTAATATTTGCATATCTAGTTTAAATATGTTTATTAAGAAATTATACCGGAAATGTCGATTCTGAATCACCACTGATTTCTAAAAGGCCTTTAATGAATAATATTTAATGTTATATTTAAAATAGTGATAAAATTTTATAAAATTTGATAAATAAGTAGCTATAGTTTATACATAGCTATAAAACCGCTTATTTAATCTATGAAATAAGTAGTTGTTTTGATTAAATATATTAGTAAAATATATTGTAATAATATTTAAAATATTTATATTTAAACATATCAATACGACGTGTAATATTCTATCTCTTTGAATTTATGGATTTATAATTTTTACAGTTTTATAATAGAATGAATACGTTTTGGTAGCAGCAAGAAATATAAAGCTTTTGTGATTTCCCCTTGGAACACTTCTGGAACTTGACTTTACGTATTCCTTGATAAAATTGATTAAGTGCGCGATATATATGTATGTATGAGAGTTCAGAGAACTGTACTAAGGCGCTTATCACAGAAAATGTAAAAGTTATATGACTTTGATTAAATTATCTTTAAAATCAAATAATGTATAATTTTATCGCATTTTAAAAGGCACCCATTTATAACTCGATGCTTCATCGATTTTATTATTACAAATTCATTTCAAGGATAGTTTCAGGATAGATCAAGGAGCAAACTTTTAAGCCAAGCTCATCACCAAAATACACCTAATTCTTAAAATATAGTACCAATCTTCAATATAAATAATATAGATGTTTAATTTTTATTAATAATTTTAGACAAAGTTTTTCTTTCTTTATATGTAATTTAAATCATTTGTTACGTATTATAATAGTGCAGCCCTGTGTTCTGAACCGTGTGTTAGAAGTCAATTCTTTCCCAATACAAAATATTAATCCAAGCCGTGATAGGTCGAGTGCATGTGTATTTGTGGGTATGAATTCGTGTGTGTATGTGCTGTTTTATTTTTTGGTTAGAGTAGGTTTCCATTTAAAAGTACGATACTTAATATATTTTCTAATTCTGTCTGTCTGTCTGTCAGTTAAACTGTTAAAATCAAAACATTGTTAATGTTTTAATACACCAATTGAAATTCCAAAAAAAATCGTAGCTTGACATTTTCTTTTTTTTCAAGATTGATTGATTTATCTTTCTGTAAGACCTTAGTATGAGAATATTGTACTTACTGTTGCTATGCAAAACTACTTTTCACTTTATGAAGAGGAAAGTTATCGCTTAACATGATAATATGTTGGATGTTGGGTATGGCAAGTACATGACTGTCTTAAGTAGAGCTCATTAGGCCCGCTCAGCTTCTAGCTAAAACACACCTGGAGTTTTAGCAACAGCACCCTATGCACTGCCTACGAATACGATCCGTCTGAGTTTTAAAACCACAAAAGAACATTGCCACGAATACCAATATTCTCAAGTCGAGTTAATAATGTTTTGATCAAATGTATGTCTTCTGAAGATCCCAAAATATTCCCAGACATGTGTCTTTATTATCAATGTTTTAAATTATCCTCTCCTGTAAAGGTTAACTGATAAGTAATTATGATTTTTCAAATATGCAATTAATCTTATATTAACAATTTTTCTAATTTTCGAAAGCGTACTTAATACAGAAATAGGTGGGTCTATAATTAGTCGATTCCGCTTGATCCCCACCTTCGTAAATAGGGCGATACGACAGCATTCTTAAATATCGTTGGAGAGACACCAGACTCAAAATTTAAATTGAGTTAATATGACTATTTAATATAATATGACAATGTTCAATATGAAAAATTGATTAAATATGACAGTCAGCTACTGTATACCTATTTTTTTTAAATACGTGATCTTATCTACGTCTGATGATTTTTCTTTGTTTGCAGACTAGATGTAGTACTAACAACTTAATCTGAAATTCTATAGATACGACATAGATTTAATTAGTTATGAAACTTAACCTCAATAGAAATTATAATATCATCGGTATTAAATTTTTCTAGTGTTTGAACAGCCAACTTAACTCCCACTGATGTAAAAAACTTATTGACATGGTTAAGAATCTATTGGAGTTGAATTTATTTTACCAAATAAAACCATTTGACATTGACGTAAAAGGGGACCTAGATAAAAACATTGTAGTCATTTCAGTGTCATTGAAGTCACGGCCACCAGTTATTTACAAATAGCATAAAATTGGCCACAGATATAAAGTGGCATTTGCTCCCAGTATCAATACACATCATAAAACTATGAGTCGATATAGTTCTTATGTTGTCCTTATATTTATAGTTTTTGTAACAATTATGTTATACATGCTTTAACAATAAATAAATAAAAAAGAAACAGAAATACATTCGATTTTTAAAACGACTTTGTGAAAATATATCAGAATGCGACGAAAACAGACATAATAAAATATTGAATTACTTTTAATCATGATGTAAATACCACACACATAAAGCATGCATGTTCTGTAAATATGTGCAGAGTACTAAAGTAGGTACATATACATACAATCATATTTGCAAATATTGTGTTAATTTTACGCGATTTGTTTAAACAGTAAAATATTATCTACTTGTAAATAAATATTCACATTACCTAAGAATTGTTTCATTTTGAAATTTCGTTTACAGACAGACGTTTTAGATTTCTTAATCAGAAGTGTACTTTATAATAAAATGGAATATTGGTATAGAATATCAGTGTTGTTATAAAAAATTAACAAATAAAATCTGATTTGTTTTTTTTTTCAACCTTTACTCTTAGTCGTCTCACGCAACTATGACATTTTTTAAGCGCGAACGTTACTCACTCATACTAAAGTACGTCCTTAAAAAATGTAACGTGAAGAGGCGCGCGTTTGTGAGTAAATAGATCTATATATATATGTATATATTATTGTTAAAGCCGGAATAAAAATATTTCCGTACCTGTTTGAAAAAAGTATTTATTTCGGTTTCTTTTCCTACGATTCATGTAGGAACTTTTTAAATGAAGCGTTTGACAATTCTCCCATACTTTTATCACTGATAGTTCGGATAGTCGTATTTAAATTTTGTTCGACAGTTTCTATGTTTTGTCAGCCTGTGTCATTTAACTTTAATACTAATAATAAAATTAATAAAAATCAAAATTGAATTTGATTTAATTTGATTAGAGTTTTAAATAAAACACACGCTTTTATATATTTTTTTATTTTTTTTTACAATTAATCAGATAACATACATATCAAACCAGCCGAAGTATGGCTAAACCCATTTATTATCTAAACTTATGAACAATACAAGAAATTGATACATCGCAAATTCACCTTAGTTTAAATATATAGATATATTATATATGCATCCACTCTACATATAATCTACAACCTACTTATTCATAATCTAATTTTTGCATAAATTCAAAGTAAATATGCCCAAAAGAAATATTGTTGAACTATGAATATACATATAACTTTTTGGCAATTAATTGAGTATCATTTCTGTGCATAGCAAAATTAATTTTTCTTTAACATGTAACTTAGATCTTATTTATAAAGAGGCCACAAATATAACAGAGTTTCTGTCGTCAGTTCGATTATATAGGGACTTTTGTTAAACATTATTGCCTATACTATAAACATTACTCTTATGAAATGTAAGAAAAATATCCTTACACGATAACTGAATTAGCCTAGCAGTGCTGTGCAGTAAGAGTAGGGTGTACGGCGTGAGCGGTCGGCCCACCCTTGTGCGTACACGTTGCGCTGCGTACCGCCGGCCTGCGCCTGCGCTACACTTACCTTACCTTACCTTACATTACATTATCTTACGATACCGTACAACACTTCACATAATGATCAAAACAACTATTTGTCATCTACATAAAACTTTCTCCAAATGTTTATATTAAAATATGTCTACTTATTGTAACTTCTAAATAGTTACAGCCAACTTTACAAATAATTGATACATTAGACTCTCAAATAGATCTCTACTAACTATTATTAATGGTAAAAAATAAAGAATAAAATACTTCTAAACATTGCATTTCAATCACATAAGGTTTAGTTTAATTATACAATAATAACATCTTTTTAAAACCCGAACATAAGTATTACAAGAACATTGATATCGTTGAGTTCTGGAATGGAAAATAGCACACTTAAATTCACTAACTGTTACACTTACATAATAATTATTGTTCTTCTGTTTTGTTTGTAAAATACATTGCTTTAGGTAGTTTCAGAAAATAACAATAAAAATATATATATCAACTATACGTTACGGCGATACAATTCATGATATACCTTAAAATAACTTAAAGAAATGTTAATACAGGTGGGTGTACCAAATAACAGTGCAGTGCGCTTCGTAAGTACGGGAGAGACGATAAATAGTTTGATTATTTGTGAGGTTAATGAACGAGGTAATACAGATATAAAAGGACATGAGACCGAGGACGCCCGCTGCGGCGCCGACACTTGCTTCTCTTATTTGGTACGCAGGCGGCGCCCGCCGGCCGCTCGCAGAGCCTCGGGTGCGGGAACAAGCGCCGTAAAGACAAGGCACATAGATCGGTCCCGCAGCGTACTTACGTGCGGAACCTCCGCAAGCGAAGCTCTGCAAACCGGCCGGTTCTGGGCCCGATTCTGATTCGATATGAACCAGTTGTGGAAAAGATTACATAAAAACACCACGATACGCAGCTGACGACTAATAACATAGATTTTTTTGAGATTGAAATTATACGAGTTTCAAATAAATGCCGAAACAGGTAAAAAAGAACTTAAGGAACACTACAGAAGCAATCTAATTGCGAACACATTTGTACTACGTAAAAAATTAATACACAACCCTTTGCGCGAAAAAGACTGAAAAGTTCAACTTTTTTTGTCACATTTGAAACAGGTAACACTTATAGTGAAAAATTAAGATTTTTATCGCGCCAAAAAACTCGCCGATGACAAGCTCGGGTCGCGAGGCGTGTCATCGGAACGCGCGATATATAAATATAAAATATTATTATTTTTTTAAATTACCTGTTTCATTACCAGTTAATACTACGTCTTTAGAATTAAATTTTCTCATCACAGAGATTTACACAGAAAAAATCTTTTATAATTAGTCTATTGATATCATTATGAAAAATTTAGTATCTGCCTATTAAAAATACGATTCAAATACAAATATTGAGGAAATATTTTTTTAAACATTGGTGTAATGAGACGAGACAGCTTAAATCTACAATATAAACTTATCGATTATCATAACGTGATATCGTTATAATGAATTACGTTACTGAGACACGTTTTTACATCTACGTTGTACTTTAACTCAAAGGTGGTACCGAAAAATATATTTCATTATAAAAAACAACGCCAATCCATTATTACTTTAGAGAGTTATCGAACACTACATCACTAAAGGCAATTAAGTTCTTTCATTATTATGATATAACTTAAAATTTTATTATAATTACATAAAACCTAACACAGTTACGGGATAACGGATATGAATAGAAATAAAACGATTCGAATTATAGAAATGTTTGTCGATATGCAACGTTTAAGATCAAATGTTTAACGTAAATAAATACGAAATGACATCGGTGGTAAATGATACTTACAAAAAATTGTTTTTCAGTCTGTGCGTACAGATGACGATGTCACGTAACACCGGGTCACATATCGCTACGAGGGAGAGCTCGAGTTCACACAATCGTTGACTTAATATTATTTGTTCTCGTTCTGTAGTAAGCTGTTCGGTGGCCTCGCTCCCGTACCACTAAACGTATTCGTATTCGTATTCGTGCTCGTACACGATACGATACAAGTAAAAATATATGCAAAGCAGTATGTCTCGTCACATACAAAACGTGTCGATGGCAGTAGGAAACCTCTAATAAAATAAATATTTTCATCCGACTCACTGGATAATATTAAAAATATTTTTTTTCTTAATCACAGCTATCAGTCTGTCAAAATTTAAAAATTAAGTATATTTTCAGAATTGGATTAGTCGTTCCTCACTTATATAGGTTATTTATTCAAGTACGAGTACAATCAAGGTACAAAAGTGACTAATGTAAGACCGCAGAGTATTGTTTTGACGCGAATGCGTATTGACATACAAGAGAGGTTGTACAGTTAATTGGAACATAGAAATTTGGTCGTTGAAACTACGTTATTACGTATATCAAGCACGGTGCGTCGAGACGAGTCGAGTTCTCTTATAGTACACGAACATTGAATATAAACAATTTGACACAGGTACGACAGAGATCTAATGAAAGAATAATACGAATAATAACTACTTTCGATATAAGGATATGATTATTAATTATGCTCGATAACAAAAGCTCGTTTAAAGCGATGTTCGAATGCGAGGAGACTAGAGAAGCAGTGTCTTGTGAAGTTAGCGAGCAGTAACTGGAGTCTACTGCATCAATTAACTGTTGGTGGGGGGGGGGTTGGCCTTGATACACATACATATATACACAAACGCTATGTACTCGTCAGTAAAACAATCGAATACGAGCCAAGCGACATTGGAAAGTGACGTGCCATGGAAGGACACCGGGCGAGAAGTCGGCCCAATGACCTGACGAGTAGCGCTCGGTGACTATCGTTTTGTGTCCACTTAATGACCTATAATAACATTACATATAGCAGTTAAAAATATTCTCAGCAATCACATTTATTTAAATTACCAAATAGAGAATTTAGCTTACTTCAACATTTTAATCAATGGCCCTCTGTTTACACGTAAAGTCACTCAGTACATTATTTTGTATTAATCAGTTGTTGTGTTAATCAAGAACACCCTTTGTCTTACAGCTATATATACCAATAATACAAAAATCCATTCACTATAATTAAGGTAAATTTTAGATATTTAAACACTAAAATGTAAAATATTAAACATCCTAAATAAACTCTGATATTCCAATTTTTAGGCATTAGCTCAATTAATTAAATATATTCTTGAGTGACTATGACAAAAGAGAAATAAATGCAATATAATAATACTACCCAACCATTCCCTTGTATCATTAAGACAGGTTCCAAGCTGCTCGGGCCGATCTACCGCCTACCGCCTACCGCTACCGCCTACCGCTACCGCCTACCGCTACGCTACTTCAAAGCCTTCGTTAGATTATATTTGGTATTCTCTTAATCGCACCACGAAACAAGACTAGAGGAATGATTGCCTCTTGTGCCGACGCCGATCCGCCACGACCCTCGTAATTAAGGAAGACTAGTTTCTTTGTAGATATCACCTAATATGCTTCTATTGTAATAGGACGTCAACGTACAAAAATATATATAAAAAAAGATAACAAGCAACTTTTTAAACCTTATCAAATTAAAAGGCCCTTCTGTATACTGTACACTACCGATGCCGCTATGACGCGATACCCGTCGCCTATACGAGCTCTCGTTAATGGAAACATGAAATGTCTTTTTAGTATGCATCGCTGTCGAGCGCAATGGACGTTTACAGGATAAATAAACCATACCGTTTCGTATATATTTGGTCCCTATACGAGTCAACTGTTCAAATAAATAATATTCAAGCTATTTCGATTGAGATCGCATAAAAATGCGTTATTAAAGCAGACCCCGATACCGCGCCGGCGTCCCCGGACAAATTACCAATTTTCATTTAAATTAGACTAAGTCTCAGTGGAATTTGAACTATTACAATGGGAGACGTCGAGCGGTATCGATGTATCATTATAAAATATTACTAACTGAGATGCGTTCTAGGCGGTACACATATACGCGAACACGATGCAATACTCGTTACACTGATCCATCCGTAAGACAATTAAAAGCTAATCAATGAAGGCGAACATAATTTTAAAAATTTCACTCGTGCGCCAAGGAGGAGTTATAATAAAGTTTAAAAAATAAAAAAAAAAATTATAATAATAACAACAATATTATGAGCAAACTACTATTTGAATACTTGAGCTAAAATAACACCAGAGCAGCTTGGACAGAACACCGACCTCGGCGGCGGCTGTTAAAATAAATGGCTCCCATTTGTACGATCAATAGTTTTGTTGTGATGTCACAGATCCACGCAGATTATCTAAGAATATATTATTATAATGTGGTCGTTAATGGCAATAAGACATCGACTTTGGCATACAAGTGTTATGTACGGCCCGCGCGTAACCCGCACGATGCCTTCGACGGATCATACTCCAAGTAAATAAACAGTTCAGTTACATATTAATTCGGGTAAACTTCATGAAAAACCAAATAAATAGATAAAAATATTTACACGTAAGTATAATATATAAAATGTTGATTGATGTCATAACACTTATAATAAAAGTAAAACATAGCTAAGCTCATTAATGATTACACGAGGCGAGCGCGGGCGCGGGCCTCGCGGGCGCGGGCCTCGCGGGCGCGGGCCTCGCGGGCGCGGGCCTCGCGGGCGCGGGCCTCGCCGCCGCAGCCTTATATTGTCTACGGCTAGTCCCGACCGGTGCCTAGCGCACAATTCATTACAAGGAAACTATTAAACCTGCCATCGGTTACGGTAACGTACCACAGTTCATTGAGGCACAATCATTGGTTTTTTATTAATTGCTTTTCTTTTTTTTCGTTTTTTATTTTTCTTTTTTTTATTTTTTATTATTTTCTTACATTAAAATCTATGATAATTATTATAATTACTTTTAGGTACGTAAATTTATTCTAGATAACAGAAACAAGTCACGAAAATGTTAGAAGTGAAAGCGTGAAGCGTATTAAAATCTTTTAAGAATATAATTTCACAATATATACATATTACAGTATAAGGTGTAAGGTATATAAATATACAACAACATAATAATAACACAGACTAAATTGCACGTGGCGCAATCGTGTGCAGGAAATATGCAGTCCTTGAACCGAGAGGAGATTCAGTTTGCGCGACGCGAGCGCCGCTCACAACCTGGCCGGTCCCACTCCGCCCTACCGACACCTAACACCGCTACACCACAACGCCTATATTATGTATCTTTATTATAATAACATACTCATTACTTAAGTACTGTTTACATTTAACTGACTAAAAAACTTCAAGGCATGACTTTTACGTCTTTAATCTATGGACAACGTATTCTACAGGGCACTGGATCATTATACTTTCGGTTACTCGGCTTGTCTAATTTTTTTTCTTTAATTGAAAATTTTTATAAAAATTAAATGTCGAACTTTATTGCTGTAATAAATTCACGTTCCGACCAGACTACTTACTGCGATTGAGGCATCATCGATCGGTGTAGACGTGGACAGAAACGACACCAGTTAACTAAAATTATATATTTTTATTTAACCCTATCGAATCGATTAAAAAGAAACACCCTCACATAAAATTGAGCTCGACAACAATAGAATTGACATGTTGACTGTTAAGCGGCTTGCGCTTTGTTGCGTACACGTAACACGAATGGAATAGGAACATCAGATCAAAAACCCGTACCGAAAACTAATTTCAAAATTAATTTGGAAGATATGTCTAAGCAGAGATGCAATCAATTTCGTTCCAAACATCATCATCTTTGATACTCATTCTTTGGCACCTAACAATATACGTCGTGTCGACAAGGTCTGCGATAAGGCCTTCGAGTAGGCAAAACCGTTGGGTTTCCTTCGTTGCATATACAGTGCCTTCAATAATAGTATTAACATCCAAAATGCTGTAGTAAAAATATGTTATAATATGTAACTGGTCACGATTGAACTAGATGATCGTATCGTTACAAGCGACTGACGAAAGGCGATGAGAATATGCAACTGACAACGGTGACATTAATACCGTTAGAATAGGTCCCTATATAGGTGATACACAGTAATGAGAAATGCTAATATTGTTTCTAATTGAACACATCATACATCGAAACATTTAACACTATAATCTAAGGGTTCGAAGCGGTCGAAGAGTCCAAACGCACAAATACTTTCCACATCGCAATCACTTAACTTATTTAATTTGTGAAGAGTCCTCGAGCGCGAGACTCGATAAGGTACAGCGATTACTTAACACCTAACTTAGCACTACGATCGTACGTTTAATTCAAAGATCACTGGAAGATGCTCAAAATACATATAATGTACATTATTTTAGTCAATCGCTTTCTGTGACCGATCGTTCGGATCAAGCGTGGTGGGTCTCGCCTCGCCTCGCCTCGCCTCACCTCGCCTCGCTTCGCCTCGCCTGTCGACGTAGCTAACCCCGTTACATATTGGTAATGATATATTTTGGCAGAGTATCTCTGTGGCACACCATCAATAAATTAAATAGTAAATAAAAATGTAAATAAACTTTTATCATAACGAACATTTACAAGTGCGATCGTTGCCATAAAATATCAATTGTATGCTTATCGTAACCTACGATAGGACTTAAGTGTAAACTTACAGCTACTATGATGTAATACCGAGAGACCTACGACTACAAGTATATTATTAACAGAATATCTAAAGCATATGTCACTTTGAATAACGTTCAAATTGAGCCTATAGAAAATACCACAAATCTTTTATTAAATAGATATTGATATGGCTAAATTTAAGTTAGAACTTTATTCTTACCTATACACAAAAGTGTAATATTTAAATTACGGTCAATTATAGTACTTTATAACACTTCTCACAAATGTATGTAATATAAAATGATAAAACAATTTTCAATTTAATATATTAGGTTACCCTTACATTAATCGTATAATCTAGATAATCGTTTCATATATTAAACATAAAGTGGCACTTGAATCACAAATACTGGAAAAAATTTTGGGAAATTTTTAGCATCGGCGGAGGCTGCGGAGCCCCACGACTGGCAAGATGCGCCTTCCCGCTCAGACTATACGGCTTAAAGGAATTTATCTCTACAAGAATGCACTTCGAATCTCATCGATTACAATTTTTGTTACTCTCATTAAAATTACCAACTAATAATAAAACTTTCGACAATCGGGCGAAATGCACATAAACATTTATTGCTGAATTAAATATCACTACTGGAAAAACGAAGGCTCATCGCGAGTGAGAATTTAAAAACGGAATAAATAATCATAAAATACGTACAGCATATGCGAGATAAACACAAATAAAAATAAACACGAAAGAAACTCGGAACGCAACAGCTCGACGGGCGAAACAGCAACAGCCCTCGAGCGCAACAAAATAAATACATACTAAAATAAGGTCACGGGACGAGTGACTGAGGTAGCCCGCGACGCAACTACTCTACTCCGATAGCTTATATTATTTGGTAATTCCGTCGACGCGGACGCGACGAGCGCGCGCGTCTCACCCGCGCGCCCGCCCCAGCGCATATGTTAATTCTTATGTACACTAAGTAATCTACGTGAACACTTACGAAACAGTAGAATATAGTATTGTGGACAGTCGGCTGCGGCTCGACGTGACTAGGCGAATGAAGTGTCCGCCCGGAGGCGGCGAAGCGTAATTACAACTAGACTCCTGCGTCGGCGCTTAGATGGACTCCCCGCCGAGCAGGTCCGGCGGCAGGAACGAGTTCAGCGACGACGGCGTGGCGCGCTGCTCGTGCTGCTCCGGCCACAGCCCGGGGAAGCCGCCGCCCCAGCCGTCCTGCGCACACACGGCCGTCACTCGCTGGCACACAACACGCACAGGCGGACGCGTCCGCCTACATACACACGCTACCGTACCTTCGCGCCGCCGCCGCGCCAGGCGCCGCCGCCGCCCGAGCCCAGGTGCTGCAGGATCATCTGCACTTCGGACTCCGCCGGCGACTCCGCGAAGATCGTAGTGTTGCTTAACACGCAGTTGTTCAGAGCCATCTGAGCCTGTTGATCACCATTCCAATGAGTACATAATATTCCCTACTCCAAAATATGTCACAATATTTTTATCCCTCGATAACAAACATCGTATCCTTTTTAATTTGTCCTAGTTACCTTAGCGGCCTCCTCCCGAGTGGAGTAGCGCGCGAGGGCCAGTCCCTGGTTGAGGTAGAGGTGGAAGTTCTGCAGGGGCCCGTGCTGCACGCAGAGCGTCTTCAGAGTCGATCCATCGATCTGGTAGAAGTTATTTTTATTAATATATTTCTATACAAACTAAAATATTATATTCGTTTATTTCTGTATTTTATTTCTCACTGTAATCATACAAAACATTGTAGTTTACCTGTGCAGTGAGGTTCTTCAATAGTAGCCAGGTAGACGCTTGCCACGAAGGCACAGCGCGCGCGTTGACATGATGCTGAGGCCATTTATTGAGGCCGGGAGGTGCGGGACGAGGCTTAGCTCCCCAAGCATCCGCAGGCTTCAAGCCTCCGGCGCTGGTCGCAGGTGGAGCGTAGCTCCAAGTCGATGAGGAGAGGGACCGTTCGCCCCCAGGAGGCGAAGTCTTCCCTCCGAGCATATCACTGTCTTTTATAGCGGTGAGCGAAAGAGGTGAACGAACGACCGATCCCGGCGTCATAGCGGGATCATCTTCGACGTTCTTCATTTGATTACCCTATACACGGAAGGTGATAATTAATAAAAAAAATACATAAATAAAATAAATAGAAAATAACAAAATAAATCAATACATCTAAAATAATGAATATTTGAAGTTCCTACCTTCCACGGCTTGCCGGGCTCGAACTCGGGCACCAGGTCGTACACGGGCGGGTGCACGGGGTGCGAGGGCCACGCGTCCTTGCCGTCCGCCACGTCGGCGCCGCCGTCGCCCCAGCCCTCGCCGCCGCGCCCCACGCCCCACGTGCTGCGTATGGTCGATAGGACATTTATGCATTAGCTTACAGTACTTGCTATTTGTCGCGAGTATCAAACACATATTGATTTAGAAACTAAAGATAATTTTGTGGTGACTTTTCCTTAGAGGGCATTTTGCGATTGTAGTAGGAAGTGAGGTAAATAGTACCTATGCTCTAATCTCTACACGTATCCAAAATTATATTCAATTCATTTAAATAAAATGCACATCAAAACTAATGTTTTCATATTTAAAAACTTACGTATCCTGCTGTAATCCAATCTGGTTAAGCTGTGGGCTGGTTGCGGACTTAGCTGTTCCAGGAGCACGACTGAAATCAGTGCCTTCGCCATCTTTATCCAGTGATGGCAACTTCCATTGAGTCAGGCGAGATTGCTGGTTACCACTTGCACCATAAGCCTATGAAGTAAAAACATAATTAGGTTGTAATTTTTAAATTTAATTAGTAAATTATGAGTATTTCATATTCATAAATCTTTGATTTTGAATATGACTTACAGATTGAGTGTCCTTTGTGATACTCATGTCACTAAAGTTGTTCTGCAAATGAGACAGGGGGTCATGGCTCTGTTTGAACAAGTCGGAACCTCCGGCTTGCTGTTTCATATAGAGAGCTTGCTGTGTCGTTATCTGGTTCTGTACAAAGAATTTAAAAAAACTTGATTATGGAGCAATGCAATGCAATCATAAATTTATATAATACACAATAATAATATGGTAAATTTATATCCAACAACAATTATAACATAAAAATTAAATTAGGTTGGACTTCGACCAAGAATGATCATGTCTGAATTTATAAGTTGAGTGAATGTATTGTTTACAAATTGGCTGTCTTCAATTTAAAGATGTTTGCAAAGCTCTTAATGCTGATCTTTGGGATTTCCGCCAAATGTGAATTTGTCCATATTTGCTTGATATCCCAAAGATCCTGCAGTGTCTGATATTTTGGTTATTGTGATGATGAGAATATATGGATACCAATAAACTTGTCATTATATTTTTTGTTTATTATTATGAATATAAATAAAAATATAATATGTAAATTGTGATATAATAAGTTACCTGAAGGCCTGCAATTTGTTGCTTAGCCTTTGTAATTTGCATCGAATACTGCAATGCAAGGGATGAATTCGCCTTTGATATAGCAAGGGTGTGCTGTTGTACGAATTGTTGCAGCACTTTAATCTAGAACAATAACAATGTTTTATAAATTAATTATTGTTTCATGATCCTTTATATCGACAATCATTTATAAGATACAAAGACATCATGTTATCTGTTATAAATAATCAATTCAAATCATATCAAAATATACTTTATTCAAGTAGTCTTTTACAAGCACTTTTCAATCGTCATTTAACAAAATATAGGAGTATTAGGGAAGCTACCACCGTTTCGGCATGCAGATTCTACGGAGAAGAACCAGCAAGAAACTTAGTTACTCTTTTTTTGCTGTTATATCAGCGCCATTAAGCTTGTTTTCGATATAAATCAACTAAAGTTGAAAATGTAAAACAGACATCAGGTATTTTTCCTTTCACGGCATAACAGCCTATAGACTGCTTTGCATACAATAGATAATTGGCATAACGACCCTAGAATGGATCGCGGCGAACACCAAATCACAAACACGAATCTATTTATTGTTAGTGAGCCATTGAACTATATAGAATTAATTTTAACTATAAAACCACAAGGTCTCAACAGTACAGGTGGTTTCCTTTCAAATGTGAATTGAATGAGACAAATAACAGTTTTTTACTGAAGAATTACTTTGATTGCTCAAATTTTGAGATAAAATATGTTCATATAATATGTGTATATAAAGGTTGTATTTAAATTACATGGAAAATAATATTCAATACTATCATATTATAAAAATTTTTTCAATAATTTCTTACTTGTTGCAACAGCTGGTTGAGTAGCACTAGCGTTTGTGGTGCAAGTGGCTGATTCAAGATCTGATGGTTCAGATATCCCGCTGAGACTGCCATTTGAATTTGCTGTACCAACATACGTAGCTGGGCCGTGCTTGGTTGTCCGCTACTGCCGGTTCCACTGTTCAAGTTACAAAAGGTCATCAAGTGTATTGTGAAAATAACATTTTTTTAAATTAAAATATATTATATTTGTTACCAGAAGTGGTTAGACATAAGTGAATAATACCTGTTGGGGTTATAAGAAGGATGATGCTGCACAGATGGTGGTGGTGGCTGGTTAAGAAGTTTCTGCACGACAGCAGGCGACACTGGTACCGTAGGTTGGGGCTGGAAGGGTCCATGGTGAAAGTGCTCATCACGCCGCCATCCATCACCTCGTGTCGCAGTCAGCATCTCAAGAGCCTCCTCAGTGTTCATGTCACGACTACGTAAAGCTGCTTCAGCCTCTTCCTTTTTGTAACCCATCTCCACGAGATATCTAATAAAATATTTTTCGATGAAGAAATATTTTATATAACATAATATATAGGTTAATCTGGTCACTAAAATACTACATACCTAAACTGCTTGCTGTTCCAAACCATCTCCTTAGGCAGTTGCTTTCCGAGCGCACCGCTTTGTGGCGGTTTAGGGCCGCCCCACTCTCCGATATCATCAGGCCAGGCGGCGGCCGGACCGGATGGCTTCGGTTTCGGCACTGGCCAGAGTGCAGGTCCAGTGACGTCGGGCCACCCGGACACATCACGCTCACCCCAGGCTGCGGCCGCGTGCGAGTCCTCCCATGAGCCGTTACGTTGCGAATGCGCGCCCCAGACGGCATCCGGCTTGGAGGGTGCAGGTGCAATGCGTTGAGGTGCGGGGGGCCCTTGCGGTGCGCCGCGAGACATACCGCCCATACCACGCTGGGCCCATAGGGACGTACCGTCATCGAACCCGGTTCCTGCACGTCGCGCTGCCGGCGGAGATGGCTCCTCCCATCCTGACGATTTAATCGTCTCTTTTGGACCCTTTGCAAATAAAACAAAAAAAATAATAAAATTTTTGGTACATACACGTAGTAATTGACAGCAACGAAATGTTATTATGATCACTTTAATACCTGTGCACCCCATTGATTAACGCCACCGGACGGCATCATTTTATTGGGGCCACCGGGGTGTTGATGGTGCTGATTCCACATGTCACCATTTAATCGACCGGATATTCCTCCACGGAGATCGTGACGCGGATCGGCAGGTTGCTGTCTAGGATCAGGAGTGCGATGAGGATCGAGTCTCGGGTCAGAAGACCTGTGAGGCTCACCCCAAGCATTCCAATCATCCTTCTTTGGTACTGCCCATTGCTGGGAATGTTGTGGGGGACCCGCAGGCCATTGTTGTGGAGGTGGTGCACCAGTCCAAACGTTTGCCGAATCGGCGGCATCGTCATCTTCACCCCAAGTACCGCCTATGTTTGTTGTAGGAGTATGACCCCATGGAGTCTTTGTTGCAGGCTGAGGTGGAGGTTGACCACCATTTCTCAAATTTGCTTCCCAGAGATCAGTTCCAAGGAAAGCACCATTGTTTACATTGGGCTTCCAAGCTGGCTGTGCCCCAGCAGCAGCTGGCTCTACCTTTGCTCCTGGTTCAGGAGATCCAGGTACATCCCAATTAGTATCTTGGTTCACATGTTGCTAAAAATAAATATAACACTTAAATTTATTTTGTGGAAATCTTGCCAACTTGCCTCATATTTTAGTCTGCCCATAAATTTTAAGTAGTTAATTACGAAAATAAACAAAGAACACAGTCACACATAAGACTTTTATTTATTTAAAATACAAAAATGTATTATGAATAATATTCATTTTTGAACAGATTAGCAAATAAAATAGTATTTTGCAATCTATTCAAATATAGGTACAGGTATATTCTTAAAATAACTGAAGTTCTATCTTAATATAATTTTATTTTATAATTATATAATTAATAACATTTTTTTAAATACTTACACCTCCCCAGCCGTCCTGACTGAATAAAGCCTCTCTCATAGAGTTTAACTGCTCTATCTTGGCTGAAGTATTATTTGGGTTGCCATTATTTCCTATAGCCGTTGACACACCATTGGAATTTGCATTAGGATTAGACGGGTTGCTAACTCCATTATTACCATTCGCAGTATTATTTGTGCCTAACAAATATAAATATATTATTGCAATATACTATAATTAATATTTATCTATAGCGAGAATTTAATCTATCTTCTATCATTAGTACTTACCATTACTTTGGGGTGCACCATTATTATTTTGTGCATTTGGCATATTTGGTGGTGATGTTTGCCAACTTTGTGATGCTCCACTAGTTGGTGGCAATTGATTGCCATTTCCCTTGTTACTGTTCACTATGACAAAAAAATTGTGATTAGCATCAATTATTGATAGGAATCATTATTAACAAACATGCAATTATCATTAGAAAATTATGGTAATAAGTTAACTCACTGTCAGTTTGCGCAGTGGGTGGTCGTTGAGTGTTATTCCACTGCTGAGTATTGTTGGTTCCATTGTTGGTTTGGCCACTGGAATTACCACCCCAATTTCCAGCTGATAGAAAAATATACACAAGTTAAATCAAACCAATTTAGGAAATAATTTACTGATTAATATTTGGAGATATATAATATTACCACTATTAGATGCAGGTGGACTGCCCCACCCACTTGCAGCATTGAGAGAACTTTCTCCTCCACCCTGCAGCCGAAGTCGTCGTGGAACACCCCAAGAATCTAATTCATTAGTCTTAGCCATTTCTTTAATAATCTCTCCTTCCTTTTCTATTAGTTCCAACATAGCGTCGAAAGTTAAATCGCCATTAGCGAATGTCTTCAATACTGGCCTAGTTGATGTTTCATTACCAACTTCCAATACTTTATTGTCATGGTTGGTTTCTACAGACTTGTCGTTATAAGTAATCATTCGAGTTTTCGTTTTGCATATCATTTTATGAATAGACTTTTCGTTTAGTAGTTGCGTCTTATCCATGCAAGGCTCATCTCGTATAATACAAACTGAGGATTTAAAAGCGTAATCAGACTTGTTCATATACTCTGGCGCTCCCAACGCCATCTTATAGTTTAAGTTAAAGCTACTGAAATACGGGTCACTGTATGAGATACCCTGGACTGTTATGGCGTTAATCTTTAAAGGAATGCAGTAGTTAGGCGTATCGCCAATCATTTGGTTTTGTTGGATACTATCAACAAACTCTACATTATAAATATTATTATCTACCATTTTTATTCTAATTTGCTGACTTTCATCCTTCTCTTCGACTCGCTTATAAGCACCAAATTTATTTGTGTACACCACCAACATTGAGGTGGAATAATTACATTGCATTGGTTCGGTAACAGTATCAATATTGGAGTAACAATTATCCTTAATTAAATGTGGAACACATAATATTACAGAAACATTAGACATCAGACAATTATTATAAATAGAATAATTTTCTACAATATCCACCTAGTATTATACTTATTTTCACAGATTGCATATTGTTTCAATTATAGACTAAGTAACAATGGTTCGTAGTGATGCAGTCAATAAAGCAGGTAGCAGTGTTTGTGCCTCTGTGGCAGAGGGCAGGGTGAGATCACCGCTGGAAGCTGCTGCGGACTCGCCTCTAGCCCCAATTGGCCCAGCCCTACAACAAAATGACCTATAAGAACAATATTATCTATTATTGTACATTTTATACTAATGACATTATTTAATATGTATAGTGTATACTATAAATAGCGTCGAGATAATAAACGTCTCAAGACTATTTTTGTAGTAAATCTGTCTAGTTAGAAGCTAATACGCATGACGTCGAAACTTACCTTATAGGACGGACGAGAGGCTGAGCTGTATATCACAGATAATGCGGGCTCGGCAGATCCTTAAGAGCAGCTTTGCAGTTAGCTCGATCGTTTCACTTTTTCTGTTTAAGAATAAAATATTGCTATAGTACATAATGTATGTTGATAACAACCAACATTGATCGATAGTGACACGAATAAATACATTTTGAGGTTAGTTCAAGGACTCTTGGGAACCTGGTACAATTTTCAAGTATTGATATAAATGACCCGACGCGCAAAGGTTTGTTATTATAACACATGAACATGATATTGCGTCGCGGTTAGGCTCGATAAGCGTATGTTTCTATCACACCGAATTCGCGTACAGCGATTTGCAACATCCAACTCGCCATATAACAAACAGTACCTACGAACACAGGTTTCCACAAAACACTCATATCAAATTTGATTATTCATATTTAACATTTTTACATCAAATTATTCTTTTCACAGCAGCAGGTACCATGTAGATACTTGTATATTTCGGCCTTGAGACTCGATGTTGAATATCTACAGACTCGTATATATCTATCTACGTTATATATTTATCTACACTACCTATCTATACCTAGAGTGAAAGTTAACACGACCTGATAGGAGTTTATTTGAGCAAATATTCTAAAAATTATTATTGCCAAACGTTTACGTCCATAGAAAATATATAATAAATACGAAAAATTCACAAATATCACAATTTTGCAAGAGAAAATACAAAAAATTCTTACGTGACACGAACGAGCACAACGGTGTTATATTACTAGACAGAATGAGACAGTAAATTTAGTCTGATACTGACGTTCTGTTTATTGGAGCGAGACAAAACATACGCCTGAGAAAGCGATGCCATAAATGCTAAATACGTATCAGGGCGAATTCACATTTGTTAAAATTATTGTATTACACAAAACATACCTTCGTTTTGTTTAATTGTTGGCACATTTACTATATAGAATTATACAAAATCACAATCCCAAACCCCCGAGAACACGGCTTCGACGGCTGGATGGAATGATTTCGTCGTCGGGGTTCGCACGAAGAGTTAAGAAACGTTGTCAATTCTAGATGTACCCAATAACGGTAAAGATACACAACCGCTTCTGTCTCTGTCATTTTGTCGGGTAATAGCAATTGGCTTTGAATATATACCTATTACAATATAATGTATAATACATAAATACCGTATAGCCGTAGAGTACACGACGACTTAGATGTTAGTTGTATTATGTTATTTATTATGAACTTGTAATGTTATTGTATAAGATTACAGGAATGTCATTGCTGTGCAGTTTTTAGAATATTGAACTGGAAAAATGCTACGATAGTAATAACTGTACATTTTTGAACCAATGAGCACCTCGATTTTCTCAAATCTATTATTTTTTATACACTGTCAATGAATATCTCTAAAGTACATCTTTTAAAATGAAATAATAATGCAATCGATGACATTTGCTAGTTCAGTCGATTATAGATTGTAGAGCTATGTATTAAATATTAATCGTATTCATACAATAGGCCTAATGGTAGAACAATAAAATATAGCGCTGGAGAATATTGTATGTATGTACTTAATAATAATTATTATAACAGCTTCATTAAAATCAGTCCATAGACGCTTATCGATAAAACCTCTCAATTAAAATAAATTCATGTTTTATATCAGCATTCATTATATTAGGCACCATTAATTATATTAGGTACCTATATTATGTAGTTGGTTTCGGTCAAACCTATGCCATTTCTACGGTCTACCAAACTATAAGAAATAATTAAATACCTATTAAAGACCTTGTCTGCGGTACACACGTTATCATAATTCTTACAATAATTTGATTATTTATAGGGAAATACCTTATCAAAGACAATATATTTATTCGAACAATAAATAACTATAACATAAATAGGTATATAGTTAAGTATATATATTTTGCAGTTTGTTAAAAACCGAAGCTACTGTGTAACTGCGATACTCTCTGGATCTGGGTATCATTGGGGTACATTATCTAAGCGAAATCATTGAGTCTTTGTTGACTTATATGTATTAAGATATTACTGATATTAAGTGCTACTGAAACAAATTTAATTGGGCTTGACAAGTCTTTTAAAACTTAGTGATGTCAGTTGTCAGGTGGTAATGATGAACAATTCGGTGGCAGGCCTGACTCCTTAAAAAATATTAAGATTTTGTAGAACGACTAGGCTGCTTGTGGAAAACTATAGAGTTTTGCCAATTTCTGGTAAAAATGTATACTTATTATATAGACCATATTAATGCTGGCGAAATAGCTATAGATATATTATATCCTAGGCAAGATAGCTATAATAAAGTTTGAAAGTCCTCTCTCTCCATTCAACATGACATAATAAAATAATCTTTACTCGAACCCATCTTGCCTTGTAGGATGTAAGAAAATGTTTGTTAATACAGAAATACTTAAAATCAAAAAACAGAAATAAAAAATATTTTTCGTCGCCATCCGCATAATTGAAACGATACTAATATTATATAGTCTTTAAAATGTTAGACTCAAATTTATATATAAGTTATTTTTAAAACATCAAGTACCTATAATCATTATACATTTTTCATAATGGGCATAGACCGACTCTTTTTAAAGAACGGCAGCGCTGAGCGCACCCACAAGCATTTCGGTGTTGCAAATATCCTGCCAGTTTGCTCCCTATGACATAAAGAAAACTTACCTATTCCGAATTAAGTATATATAGAGTAAAATTAGGCGATTTCTGAATACATATTTAACAGTCAATGCATCGCAATGACACTTGCTGTCTATATATACATGCTGCATATGATTGCAAACATTTATTAAAATATCTTAAGCAAACCGTAAAAGGCAATATTTATCAAATGTTTAAAATTATCTTTACCCTCATTTTTCAACACATAAATATATGATTACTAGTGATATTTATGTAAAGTGTCAATATTTTGAAACCTACAAATATCTCTTACACTGTTCTTTTAGTATCGTGGGTAAACATAAATTATAAAAAAACTTATAGTTAAATTGTTTTATTGCATAATACTCGGTTATTTTATTTTCAGATAATATATGAAGAAAGAATGGAATGATGTTTAATAAATTATAAGTGGAATTGATTGAAAATAATATTCAAATATTTAATAATCCTTAAGGGCTAGTTTAGCGAAGATTATAATGATTTTATGCATAGTACCTAAAATAAAAATTTAAAACATGAGCGTAGCTTCAAAATCGGAAAACGATCTTTAGATTTTTCTTAAAATTATTATTGCAATGTCGCAACAGAAAATTAAAGATTTTTTTTCTCTTGATTAAACAAGTCACACAGTTATTAATTTATTTGATAAGAAAAATAGTTTTTTTAGGTAAACATTTTAAGGGATGGCAGCCCTGAATAGATGAATGAAAAGAAATAGACATTAGTTTGAAGTTTCTCGTATTGACAAACAACACAACAATGATCGAAATGTCAAAATATATGCGGATTCGATGTCAGCAAAAGATAAAGAAATAGTTCGAACATATTGAATTTTTTTGCTGCCGTAGCATAATTTAGAAATAAATTAACAGTAATTTTTTTTAGGCTACCTATCTTGTTTTTTCTTTACAAATATGTCGTGTTGGAAGTCTGTGTCATGTTTCGTCGCCCGTGGATAATAAAAAAAGTAACGATGCCGATCACCGAAACTGGTGATCAATATTCCGTATGGGTAAGTAATAATAAAAATATAATCAAATATTAAAGATATTATTATATAGGCACTAAACTTATACGCATTTCTGGTTTTGGTGAGTTTTTGAAAAAAGTTTGAAACAGATGTTTAAACTTTTTTTAACACCTTTTAAAACAGATGTGATAAAGTTTTTTTTAAATTGTTGTTAGTGTAAACACATTTATTTTAATATAATGAAAATTAAATTTGTTTTATAATTTCTTATTAAAACAACTTTGTTTGTATTAGTCATATTTTTTTAAAATATTGATTGCAGCATGTTAAATATATAATAATTTATATTCTTTATTCATTGATTTCTCTAATCATCAATACAAATATATATTATCTAATAACTACTTTGATAGTTGATATTTTATTATTTGTTGTAAGTGAACTTAACATTAGTTTTTGTAGATTTTTTCTATATATAAAAATTCTAAATAAAATACCTAATAAACAAAATACATAATTTGAAAGCTCATAAAATAATTATGATAATTATAAGGAACTATGAAACACAACTGTACCACTTGTTTGAATTATTTAAAAAAACTAAATGGTTAGCAAAATATTTTCTAAATTTCTTTACCCAAACTATAAAATTAATTATGTTATAACCAATAAGTTATATTGTATTTAAAGTAATTGCTTGATAATATTCATAATCAATTAATTCTTAAGACTAATATTGAAGAATTTATTAATAATTTTTATTTAACTTGCAGGATTGTAATTATTGAATCTAACATTTTGTTTCTTTCAGGTTGGTTTAATTTACATTTTCAACTTGATAGTAGGGACTGGTGCCCTAACCCTCCCTGCAGCGTTTGCCCGAGCAGGATGGGGTCTCAGTACAATATCGCTGGTCTTCCTAGCATTCATGAGCTTTATGAATGCTACATATGTGATAGAAACAATGGCATGTGCAAACGCTGTTTTAAAATGGAAGAGATTACAATTAATTAAAAGAAACAGTGTAAGTATCACAGATGTTTAAGTGAAAATGTTATAAATTGAAAAAAAAACGAAAAATTTTAAATAACTTTCATGTTATAGGAAAACAGTCGTAGGCTCATTCATCAACAACTATTTTGGATAAATTAAAGCAATTCATTTCTTTATGTTATTGCACACATTCACAAACCAATAAATTTGATAGATTGTTTACTAAGAGTTCATATACAAATACATAAATTGCATATTGTTAATATTACTCATACTATTATTGTATATTTTCAATGCAGTACTATTATTACACAGGGAAGTATTTTATACAAATCCATACTTATCACATTTGAACATCCTGATTAATAAATTAAACGTAAATTATGTAATTATAAATATATGACATTGAATAGTCACAACTTATGACAAAATCATTTGTTAAATCATTGGATATGTTTGAAAAAAAGTCCTCTGCAGTTATCTAAATGATCTTATACATTGACAAGACATAATAACCAAGTTGTTAGAGTCAATAGATCTCTATCAAATATTACAGGTTGAGTTAATGCAAATAATATGTAAAATTTTAATTAGCAGCAAATGATAATTGTTTATTAATCATTATGTTAAGGTGAAAGCCAAGCTGGTCTCTAATGTTTAAAACATTAAATCATAATTACCACAACCACAACAAATAAATTTATAAAATAGAAAAGCCTATATTTACAGAAAACAACATTGCATCACTCTAGTAATCAATACTAATATTATAAACGCTAAACTCTGTCTGTCTGTTGTTCTTTCACAGACAAATTGCTGAACTGAATTTAATGAAATTTAGTATGAAATAAACTTGAACTCTATGAATGGACATAAGTTATTTTTTAAGGGTAAAAATCTGAGGACCAACTTCTAAAACTCGAGCATAGTTCACAACTAGAATACAATATTTACTGTTGTCAATTAAAAATAATGTTTCTTAAGAAAAATAAATCATATATTTACTTCCTGTTCACATTAAAGGTCCAAGAAAACGAATCTGATGAAGAAGGGATGTCATCCCATGCTTACGGTGATTTAGAAGATCCCCTTGTTTGTGGGGAGTCCATCCCATCCCGTTACTACAGTCTCGATAAATGTATTGAATTAGGGGAAATGGCAAACCTGTTCCTAAGTAAAGTGGGAAGAACAATGTTTTACTGCACTCTTTGTGTATATTTATACGGAGACCTGTCTATATATTCAGCAGCAGTTTCAAAGTCATTAATGGATGTTATATGGTAAGGAAAGAAATCATTCTGAAGTTATAATAAATAAAGTTTGTTAAATCAAAGAGCCTAGTTTTAAAACCTGAGTGTCTTAATTAATTGTTGGTTTTTTCTCGTGCTTAGTGATGAAGAAAAACATTATAGGAAAACCTGAGTGTGTCGGGATACAATCTTACATATATATATATCCACCAATAAACTTTGAAGTGGCATGGTGGAGTAAATTCCAAATTTGACCAAAACCAACCCAAAAACTTGGATAGTTACTGAAAGACTGCAGATATTTATTAAAATCACATGGATGTATACATTATTTTAATTCATTGTTTAATAGAGGTTCATTTTTAAGTTGTTTAATTTATTTCATTTACAGTTCCACAGTGCCGTCAAATGTAACAAATACAACAAATTGGGATGTTCTTCCATGCTTCAACTCTCCATCTGACTTCACATCGACGTACACCCGCTTCGACTGCTATCGGGTCGCTCTTCTTACGTTCTTTGGAGCAATGGGACCGTTTGTCTTCTTCAACGTACAAAAGACCAAGTACTTACAGCTGTTCACATCTGGCATGAGATGGCTCGGTAAGTTTCGAACAAATGTCTATGGTCAATTTTGTATGTCTATGGTAACCTATCGATAATTAAAATATATATTTTCAGCTTTCGCCATCATGATATCGATGGCGATACACCTGCTCATAGTGTACGGGCCTCAAGGGAAGCCGCCGGCATTCGATTTCACAGGGATACCCACTCTCTTCGGAGCCTGCGTCTACTCCTTCATGTGTCACCATTCGCTGCCGGCACTCATAAGCCCGATACGAGGGAAGAGTCGTCTAGGACTCCATCTCGCTCTTGACTACGGACTCATAAGCATCTTCTATCTCCTTCTGGCATTCACGGGAGCGTTCGCGTTTTCAACGTTAAATGATTTGTATACACTTAACTTCGTGCCGACGGACAATGACAATATACTATTAGAAATCGTAGAATATTTCCTTGCGCTGTTCCCGGTCTTCACCCTGTCGACCAGTTTCCCAATAATAGCTATTACTTTAAGGAATAATCTACAAAGTCTGTTCTTAGACACGAGCCGCTTGGACTCGTATAACATTGTGTTCAGGAAATTATTGTTTCCCGTCGTCACTGTGGTACCGCCGCTGTTGTTGACGTACTTCCTACAGGATATAAGTATATTGATTAAATTTACGGGATCGTACGCCGGTACCGGTATTCAATATATGATACCTACTTTCTTAGTGCTCTCTGCGAGACGACATTGTACGAATTTATTAGGGCTCGGGGTTGTCAATAGATATAAGAGTCCCTTCTCCAATATCGCGTGGGCCATATTCGTTTTGCTGTGGTCCTTTATGTGCGTCATATTGGTAACGGTTAATATGTTTGAGAGGAATTCATGACATTAATTCAACGAGTAATTTTTTTTGTTTTTTTTATTAAATATATATTATAGTGTTTTAAAGCTTTATAGATACCGTGTGTTCATCGTTATTACTTTTACAATTTAATTATCAATCGACAGATTGATTTATATAGAAGAACGTTTTATATAAAATGTGCGATTTCTTAACTTTTGCTCAAATGTATAAATCTATTTAGGTGATTTCAGTATTTAAAATGTGACTTTTAAACGTAACAACATAAAACATAACATAGCTTAAACCAATCGCATAAATTGTTCATTTTATACAATCATCAATTTTAGTCAACTTATTTTATTAGAAGAACAAATTACTACTAAACTTGAAAACACAGTCTTTTATCGGTAAAATAATTTTAACCAACTTCTTACCTTCGCACTCGTTGCCCTTATATATGTACTTAATTTGTTAATCATTCGATGCTTGCAAATAAATGTGCTGTCTCTAGGCAGCTTTGTATGACGAGAAAAATATATTTCGCAGCATATAAATATAATTTTTACTAATAAATAATAAAATATATTATAAATACGAGCGGAGAGCATTCATAATATAGCATAGATTTATAAAAAATGAAAAAAGTGAAAAACCTACGCCTTTCCAAATTCACAAAATATTATCCAAATCCGTAAAACAAAACGTATTACTACTGGAATGAAAAAAAAATATTCAAATAATATAAATCGATTCAAAATCATACTTTGTTATAAAACCGACCCAAAAATATATGTGTATAAAATGTTGTAAATCTTAGATTGTGATTCTGCGTGACAGCTTAGACAATACTTTTTCTTGAATTTTATATATTATATAAACAGTGAAGTCTGATGTCGAGTCAAATGTGAATTGTCTTCCTCGTTCCTGTTACTTCACTAGATGCTTAAAAATACCAAATACTTTTTTATATTTTGCAATTTTTATAAACTTGATAATAATAATGTTAATGTATAGTTATAATCATAGAAGTATATTTTTATAAATCACGTAACAATAATAGAGTGATCGTATTTCTAAATTGTATAAGAAATAGATAAAGTATTAACAAAATTTTCGGTATTGATTTATTTATTTGTAATAATATATTCTAGTAGTAGAGATTTATATATTAAAAAACTGTTCCATTACAATCAAAATGATCTCCTTTTGAATCACACCTTTTTTATTTGATGTACTAAACATTTGCGTGGCCTAGAAATTTTTTTGTAAGTTATTTAAATATATTTTTTGGTATCGCTTAATATTGCAATAACGACGTTACTATTTTGTTTGTTAACAATAAATAGGAATTGATTTTCACAGGTCGATTGAATTCGCTACATTATAATAATTAATTTATTTTTTATATATAAAATATTGATATTATATTACAGGAAATAATAAATATATAAATTAATAAAATAAAACAAGCTTTTATTTTCATCCATTTACTGAATTAAATACTACCGTATTGTCAACAGAGCCATTGTGTGCATAATTTCAACTCAAACGATTGAGGACTTGAATAAATACCATTTGACCCATGCACAAATTCGGTGTAGCCAAATAAAAGCTTGTAAAATATTTAAAATTTTGTACTTGTTTAATTTTTTAGATATAATAATTAAATTTGTAAGTAAATTGTTTCCAGTGAAAACTACTTATTAGTCCTAAAATGAACAAAATGTTTACAAGTTTTATTTAGGCATAGTATCCTTACTAGAATTGCCTTGAGATATTCTCTTTAATTTAAAAGACACAAGAGTGTCTGCTTATCAAACCTATAATAAGTGTTACCCCCTCTACCTCGATCCTTAGACCAACATTTTTTAAATACATAATTGCGCTATTCAAATATAGAATTGTATAGGAATATAGAATTGTATAGAAGTGTTCAGGTTATTTTGACCATGTGAAATCTAACTATAATTAAGTTTGTTATGCTTAGAATTCCAAATATGAAAATTGGTCTACAGGTATATGCTATCGGGTACATGACCATGGCAATTATCACGGGTTCGTTATCGGATACTAGTTTATCCATAAATATATTAATAGTTTTTAGTACCCATGTTATAGTTTTCTAATAATATCAATTAAACAATATTTATAATACATTGTTATAGAACATCATTACATGCTTTGAATACTATACTAATAGTAATATTACGATTTTGTTATTTTTTTTAGAAATAAATTATTAGTAGGTTTTTATATTTGAATGTTTAAGTAGAATACGTTTTAGCCTTTTAAATCGTATATAACAAATTGTGAATTTATATTTTACAAAATAATATATAAAAATAAACGAAAATGTGAGGTTGAAGAATTATTTATTTATCATCATTACACATATTTGTCACTTATCGCGTACACAAGCGACAGAAAAGCCTTTCATAGCTCAATTGACTTTGGCATGAAATTACATCGTATTTGTGCAAGTGGCGGCGCAGCGCTTTACACTCGGTACGTAATACTAGAAGTACTAACGAGGAAAATTAAAGTTACTGTTTATTTATAAATTCGAAACGTTGCAATTTTGACAATATTTCTATGAGCACGTTTTCACTGGGTAACATTTGTTTCATTTCAAAACGATATTTCGACAGATCTAGAGAATATTTAAAGCATTGGTAACAGAGAGGAACAATCGTCTTTTTAAAGTATTTTCGAGTTTTTTTTGTTATACAAAAGCACTATTTGGAATAAACTCATTAATTTATTATTACAATATAATTTTTTTCTTTATAAAAAAAAAACAAGTAAAAATTATAATTACATAAAAATGAGTGAACGTTTTAATAATCACACAACATAACGCACACGTTGAAACATTAATGAGATACACATAGCATTCATTCAAACATTAAAACAATAAAAATTGGTTTCGACGACAGTACCACACGTGTGATAGATATTCAGTACAAATATACACTACTCGTAAACTAAAACAAACTGTCTTTATAATAAACAATACATAATAAATACGAATAGCATAAGCATCGGCGTGGTTTCAATAAGTACTCGTAACCTAACGTACTAAAATAAGTTCGATTAAAGTATGCATTACTTTTTAACAAAATAAATAATCTATAATAAATATGTCTAATATTAATTCGCATAAGATCGAACTTTCCAATTAGAATTTAATTCAATAAATACATTCGTGAGGAGTTAGTTACATATTAACTAGCAATATGAACAACAAATTCGAAATTTCATGCAATCTAATGGATAGACGCATTAATTTAAATTCGTGAAAATAATAATAAAAAACAGGAACGAGACCTACTAGCGCCCGATTCGAAATTCTAAAATATTCCTAGTCGAAAAATTACATCACAATAAATACTATAACTACGAAAGTTTTTGTTTTCATAACGAGACGGCACGCAGTGTGTGAACGAAACTAGCTGAACTGTCGGACCCATCGTTAATATTACATTTAACTGTACTGTATTTGCGATTAATTTGCGCTCGGCGCGCTTTATGTAAGAGTGCCAATAATAAATATACAATATAGTAATTTACAGGTGTGCGTGGTCGCAATTTCAATAGTTTTACTCATTTACTGAAGAGAGCGAGAGTTTTTGAATACCATAGAAAAAAAGAAAAAAAAAACAATTTAAACATGAATATCAAACATCGTTATGAATCCGCACGCTATAAATACTATACATATTTAATCGATCGGCATCTCAAATGTAAGGATATAAATAATTTTCTAAAGCTAACTAGTGCTACATGCGGGGCTATAACGTGGAGGGCGGCACGCCGATGTCGTGGCGCCGCAGGGCGCTGCGGAACGACTCGAGCGACGAGCGCAGCGTGAGGCAGAAGCCGCGCGACGCCGGGATGAGCGGGTAGTCGGGCGGCGCGATGTCGGTGGGCTGGCCGTTGGACAGCGCCACCAGCCCCTCCACGCGCCGGCACAGGCTGGCGGCAGAGTTGCGCAGGTGCTGCAGGATCTCCTCGCGGAACGGCTCCGGGGGGTTCATTAGCATCTTCGTCATGGACTGAACGAGCTTCAGCAGCACCATTTCGTTGTACATGCGCGAATTCTCTCTACCTTGTTGGGTACCTGGATTAGAGAGGTATTTGAGCCATATTCTCCTATCAGCTATGAGACGATAAATAAATGAATCTCCTTTAGAACAGGTCACTTTTAATGACGTCTATATATATCACATTGCTTTAAATTTATATCTTATCTGAATATCGTAGACATGAGATATAAACATATCATCAGAGCTTTAAACAACGTACCCTTTTGCTTCTCGTAGCCAGCCTCGTTAAAGTAGGGTTCCGCATTAAGGATGAGTCCCTGAAGTGACACGATGACCTGCAGGAGCGAGCTGTCCTTGCCCCACACCTCCACTCCGCGACCCGACCACGTGCCCAGCAGCGACACGCAAACCTGGGGGGACATTATGATGCAAAATGTATAAGAATCTACAAAATGTATGACATTTTAATCTCGTGCAAAATAAAGCGTTATATATTTATTTAATTATAAGATTGTTTATTTTATGTTGTATTTATTTTATTTTATGATATTTATTTTATAAGAGCCGAGATGGCCCAGTGGTTAGAACGCGTGCATCTTAACCGATGATTTTGGGGTTCAAAGGCAAGCACCACTGAATTTTCATGTGCTTAATTTGTGTTTATAATTCATCTCGTGCTCGGCGCTGAAGGAAAACATGGTGAGGAAACCTGCATGTGTCTAATTTCAACGAAATTTACAGGCTGCTAATGTAATATTTATTTGTTGTCGAATCGGAGAGAGGATCGTACCTTCCCGTCCTCGTAGAGGTTCGGGTTGAGGCGGTCGGAGCAGTAGGAGTGGTAGTGGCAGAGCGGCGGCGCGCGCGGGTACTCCCCGCCCAGCTGCACGTCGAACACGAACAGGCCGCCCTCGTACGGCGTGCGGTCGGGGCCCGCGATCATCACCGACACCAGGTCGATGCGGTCCTCGTAGCCGCGCACCCACACCTGCGTGCCGAGACGGTTGTGATACGAACTCATGTTGGAACTCTTGTGCGTTAGCTGGTGTTGATGACGATAGTTTGGAACAGTCGTTGGTCGGTTGGCTTCCTCCAATATTGAAGTTTGAACATTTAAATAGAAACGCTTAAGGAAAAAGGGAGACGAAGAGAGTAAATTATTTTTACTGAGAAAAAGAAAATGTATACATTTAGTTCTAAGTTCTAAATAAGTCTATTTGATTTTTCAAACAAAAACAGAAACAGACATTATAGATTAATTTCATTAACCATTTCTTGGAATAAAGCTAAGGCGATACATTTAATTCAAAATTGTCAGCAATTAATAAATATGAATACTTTAAACCATAATTATGATTACACCTATCATTATTATTATGACAATTATTCACAATAAGACTCTATTCTAAACATAAGAGGAGAAAAGCCAAATAAACAACATTTGAAACCAAATTGAAGCGATATTATTGGTCTAGAGCTTAATTAATCTATGATATTCACTATGAATTTGGGAAAAAATGGCGTTTTGAACGTTCTAATTTCATTATATTATAGGTGCCATTGATATTGATTAACCGAAGTCTAGAATAATATTCAATAATTATAATGTCTCACCCCAGGCGGAAGATCACTCTTCAGCAGCTTAATCTCCCTCTTGACGGCCGAGTAGAAGGTCCGCGGCTCGGAGGGCTGCAGCATAGACAGTCGGAAGCGATGCGTTTCGGGCGCGGATTCCAGCACGCAGAACCCCTCCCCGCCGACCTCCGGATCCGCCATCTCGGCCTCCATGTCGCGCTCGCCCGTTGCCAGAGGGGCCGTTTCTGTCGTAGGCGCTATGGTCGAATCAAGAATATCATTAATGCATGATTATATTCAATTATATTCATTACGTTTACTTTAATACAATCGTTCGTTATCTATGTGGTACGGTTTATAATATTGCAAACTATTGTTTAGCAGTTGAATAAATGCTGAGTTGGTGGAACCCTGACTTACTTATATGTGTCTAGAGGATGTATGTATAAGCATATAAATGTACATTACCTTTTCCTTCCTGTTTCGGAGCAGTAACAGTCGGAGCGTCTTTTGCGTCGCTACTCGTAGTTTTAACATCTTCCCTCTTGACCTGATCGGCAATGCTCACAACTAATGCCCCATATTGTCTGGAAAAATTATATACTATGTTAATAAAAAGTATTATTTGTTTTATATTTTATGATTTGATGTAAACATTTCTGAAATTGTTTAAGATGATTCCAAATAATTTAAAAGAAAGATTTAAAAAAAATATATTTTTTATATCAATGAGTTATTTCTTTCAAGAATCAGATGTCTCTATAAACTAAACTTGTCTCAATTACGTACACTTTCCATAACTATTTTTATAATCATTACAATCATAAAAGTCTCAACAGATTCTATAGAACACACATACAAAATACATAACACGATTAAAGGGAATGTAATTATTTCTTAAAAACCATGCAAATAAAATGGTACTCTCAAACTTACAAGGGTTATTATAAATACCGCATAACTTACATTAAACAAATATTAAATACACTACGCGTTTGGTTCTAGAATATATTCAAATCCACAATCAAATATATCGGATAAACAGAGAAATTAAATTACCACTTTTAAGAGTCATCTATGAGATAAAAAGAAAGAAATTAAATGGGAATTTTATTCTAAACTACTTTGGGTGTAAAAATAAAAAAAAATAGATTCTGCTCAAATGTATGTTAAAAACCTTTAAAGGTGTTTCTATTCGAAGTATTTATTCAAAACACCATAGGGAAATTTAAACCTGTTGTTAAGTTTGTCTTCTCACATTTCATTTACATACATTTATTATTAATTTATTTAAAAATAATTTAATATCAAAATTAAATATGATCAATGAATGGTTAAAATATTGCATTTGAGCGAAGAATAAAAAAACAAAAACAATATCATTATAAATACTTTTGAGATGACTCAAATTAATATGAACAGATATTTATTAATTTATGAACAAAAAATAATAAAGGAACAAACATCTTTGTTTAATATAAGTGATGCGAGTTCAATTGTATAATCTGTGCAATAAATTTCATAAAACTAAAATTTCAAAAAGGTTTTCGTTTAGCAAACATTTACATATTGCAACACTTGCACATAAAAAATATAACTAATCAATGCTTGTATCGTGACATATAGCGCATTAAGGCATTTAACAAAAACAAAAGGAGAACTAAAAACAAATTATAGCAAAAAGATTAGGAATCTGTACTTATTAGCATCTACCAAATTCATTATATACCAAAATTAAAAAATTAAAAACAAATATAAGTAATTCAACGATATTAATTATTTCTATACGTACAGACTCCTTGAAGGATTACAAAGGAGAGGGAGAAACAGAAACAAATAAAGGCTCACACTGAAAAGTGGTAGGGTAACTTCTCTTCAGTAGGGTTTTGACCGTTCATTAAGCTGTTAAGGAAATCGGCCAACTCTTGCGGCCTTCTCCTGCGGAAAACAAATGCCTCTTTATTGTTTAAAATTTATACTAATACAATTTAATTTTACTTATTAAATATTGTCTGGGTCTTTGAACTATCTGTTTTAATTTATTATAAAATATCCAAACTAAATTAATTAAACTCTATGTTTATTAAATCATTATTTAAGAAACAATGAAATTAAAAACTTTGAATAATTCCTAAAAATAAATATATATTCTTTGTAATAAATATCAGTGATCTTAATTTTAATGTTGTTTTAGTGAATTTAAGTTTTATTTACTTTATATAAATATTACACAGATAAAAAGAATTTCATTTGCATATATATATCAAATTAACTGTGACACCTTAAAGCTTAAAGAAAATAATTTTTCTACTAACTATTTATGAGAGATCATTTTTGATTTGTTAAAAAACACGAAGTAGAGTTCAGTCTACGCCCATTCAAAATATAATGTATGAGTTGATAAATATATAAGCATTTTGATGTACTCACTCATCTGAATATATTTGATAGTTACACTTACTTAGTTAACTTTCTTGATAAAAGTATTATTTAATTCTATTTTATAAAATAAATTTAATACAACGTCATATTTCAATATGTTTAATGAATTTACGTTGGCAAAGTTACTTACTAGTAACCTTGAATTTTCTTATTCAGAATACTAAACTGCGATGAGTCGGAAAAGAGATTCCATTGCGATATGAAAAAGTTTATATATAATAAATAATAATTATAAAATACCAAGTTTTTAATGATTCGTTTATATACTTAGTGTTTAAACTGATGTGTGTAGATGACTAAATCCGAAACTACAAGGACAAGTAAATAAAAATCCTAAAGAAAGCAAGTTAAACAAATAAATTAATCAAATAATTAAAATCAGCCCAGAGTCTATTTTATATTTGTCCTTGTAGTTTCAGAATTGTTAAACATGTGTATAGAGATAAATTAAGTATTAAGAGATCAATAAATGCAATTAAAATTGTCGATACGATAATTACGTATATTTTTTTCAGTGAATAAGATTACTATTTAAACTATATTTAACAAATAATAGTAATATTGTTTACAAAATAAGACAAAATTATTGATAAGATGTTTAAATTGAATGTCGTCAGAAACCCGTAAGCGTTTGAAGCGAGTAACTTTCAACATAATCCCATACAAATACTTATACCCACAAGTTCATTCATGACTATGTGTAAGTTACTTAGAAGCTGAATATAAGTTTGTACCGGCTGACTTCTGCGTGTGCCTTGACGAGCTGACGATGTATGAGCGAACACAGCTTGTAACACACGTTTCGTGAGCCGCCCTCCACTTCGCTATCAGTCGGTGCTGAAACAGGACATATTTATTATGGAGGCCTAATGTTTAACATAAAATGTTCAAGACCAATTTTAAATATCAAACATCTTTTTCTGCAAACATATCGTTAATAGATTATTTGGCAAAGGCATGATTTGAATATGTTTACTTTGAATAATGTTGAATATTGAAGATTTATTTTAATGTATTTTTTATGTTTTCACCTAACCTTACCAATATAATTACTATCTACATTTGCTCGGTTCTCCTGCCTAAATAACTACTACAAAGACAAATGTATAAGAATGTTATATATTCAAACAAATCGATTATGTAATAGAACACATACACGAATTGGGCGGGGCTATTATTTGCAGTCATTATACTCAACAGATACAATAGCTAAAAAGACAAAAAGCGAACAAAATGAAAATTCTATACTTACGATTCTCGCCAGTGGCATCTTGATTACCATCTTGAAGTCCACTGGCCTCGGAACTGGATGCTTCAATGGAATCTATATTCAAATGTAGAGATTTCTTTGGAGAATTGCTTTCTACCTGAAAATAATCAGTAGAACAACATTTTAATATGTATATAATTACAAAGTTCCATTAGATTGAAGTTTGCTAAGTATAAGTATGTGAATTGCCAACAATTTTTTCGCTCATTGCTTTAACATGCAACCAGCATTGAAAATAGCTAATAAAGTAATATAGATAAACCCAATAGAAATTAACTCGTAGAGTACAAATTTATCTATATATTATCACATACTTCAAGTTCAGAATGTCAGGTTAAAATCCCTGTATTGTGGAGTACTCGATCATGGTTTTTTTAGGTGTCTTTTTAAATAACGAATGGAATTTGTGCTACGAATGTTCGACTTCTTTAATGCATTTCGAGGTGACAGGTATGATATTATCGAGTCTACCTCCATGGGTTCCACGGTGACGTTGGCGGTGACGAGGGGCTCGGCGGGGCGCTCGTCGGGCCGCTCGTCCAGCGCGATGTCGTCGAGGCCGGGCTCCGGCTCGGGCGAGTCGGGCGCGTCGCTGGGCGCGAACAGGCGCGCGAGCTGCTCGTGCACGCGGCGCTCGCCCGCGCGCGGCGTACTCGCCCCGCGCTCGCGCACGCGCTCTATTAGGCCCTGTTTGACATTTTACTTTAATTGAAGTAATTGCAATCTTATTCATTTATAAATAATGGAACTAACTAATGCAAATTAAAACTAGCTAATTTAAATTTAAACATTTTGTAAATATAAAATTCTTATATTGGTATGAGTATTTTATCTTTGTCTTTTGAATGTGAATGGAAGTAAATAAATTTAGTAGATACAATCGATTATAATTATTACATTAATGATTTACTAATCTGATGTTATACAATGGTAAAGAGAGGAGAGTTAAGAGCCTGTTTATGTTTAATTTTTACCGCAATGCTATAAATCTTAATCACTTTTATGTCTATTAGATTAGGTTACAATCGAAGCATGAGTCTCTGAACTAAAATAACCTCATATCATCAATATTAATATGTCCGTATATTAAAATTTACCAAAAAGTGATCCTCATGGAAGAACGTTGTCCCCATTAGTCTGTCTAAAAATCGGCAGTCTTTGTAGAGATTCAGTAATTTCCGCATTATCTGTGAGATGTATAATCATGATAAGTAATTAAATCAATGGTCCTAAAAAAAAACGTTACTTTTAAATCGGTCAAGTTCTTGGATAGTATCTAGCACATATCAGTCACCTCCTGGCTCTGCAGCGTGGGATGCTTAGCGAATATCTCCTCGAGGCGGCACATGGCCATGCGACCGCGCTCGATGTGCGCCGCCACCCGCGGCTCCAGCAGCTTGGGCAGCGCGCCCGAGGCCGCCATCGCCGTCGCAGCCTCGCCCAACGAGCACTGTATAACCTCTGTGCCAAATTCGTAACGTTTGATTGGTCCTTTTGGAAATTAGAACATACTAACATAGTATTTTATATAATTTATTTATTAATGTATTAAAAAATATATATCTTAAAATTGTCGTTGCATATATTGTATGTTATTAAAAGCGATCAATTATTAACAACTATAACTGGTATATTCTAAAGGAAAGTGAACTTTATTGAAAAATAAGCTTTAATCTTATCAAGCTACAAATGTAATAATAGTTACTGGGCAGTGCGGGCACGGCCGCGGGCGCGGGCGCAGGCGGCGGCGGCGGCGCGTGCGCGGGCGGCGCGTCGAGCGAGCGCGGCTCGGCCTCGTGCGTCGAGCTCTGCGTCTCCCACGAGTCCTCCGAGCCCGAGCCCTCCGAGCCCCACAGCTCGCCGTCTTCCGAGTCGTATTCTCCTACCTGACAACCAATAAAAAGTTTACAATATAAAGCAGTGTGTAGATTACAGTTATACCATTATAAGTGGAAAACATAGCATTATTATTTCCAAAAGAATTAAAATTAAATTATATCCAACAAACAGACTGATAACCAAAAATACTAATAAATAAAGTGAAACAAATTTATTTACCTTGTAAAGATCCTGAGGCCAGCACATGCTTGTATGTCCGTCGACCCACCATACTTTGACGCGACCCGTTGGGAAATTATCTATCACCTGTAACAAATATAATTACTAAGATATATTTTTTTGCCAAAACAAAACAAACGTGTAAAGCTTGTGCTTAAATTGTTAAACTCCTTTAATAATGTAAGCACAATAAATATGTATTTTTAAAGTACATGAGCAATGATTGAAAAATAAAAGTTTCGTGTAAACAGTGAGCTTTCCCTTGAAATAGGGTGGTCCTATAACATGTCATGACACGAATGACGGACTAAATAACATTTTTCAATTACCAACCTGTCCGGCAGTACAGTTCGCATCTTCGCCCGTAAAATTAGCGACTCTGATGACAACAGTTCCCGGTCGGTACTGGAAATCTGGATGATCTTTCAGGTCGTAGACGCTCATTTCACTCTCGTGTAGAATTTGAGGCCTACAAAAATAGTATATCACTGAAATCGATATGTTCTTATTGGGTGATCATTTCTAATATACATAAAGGAGTTTGTGAAATCAGTTTCTATTAATAACATATTCCATTGAGTTAGTTTAAGATATTTATTCATTTAATCTTTCACAATACAAGTGTTGGTAAATATGTTTACTTTTTTTTTTATAAATAGTACTTACACGGGCTCATCTCCGCAGGTATAGGTGCGGTACCAATGGACGATGGCGGTCCGTCCATGATGGTCCACGCGCTGCACCACACCGTATTCGCGGTGGTTCAACTGTAAGTTAAGGTGGTTATTTTACAATAGTCGCTAATCCCAGACTAAAAGTAACTGGATCATCAAACATTCGGAATATAAGGAATATACACATTCAATATTTCTGTGGTTAGATTTATATTTGAAGTGTGTTAATAACCAAAATAAATAAAAAGAATCAAAAGGTAAATTGTCATCACTGAGTTGAAGATTTTTATGTCCCAATATTTACTTGATTTTCCTCTACATTAGAAGCTCCGTTGACGACGAAATCACCCGGAAAGCATTCTTGGCCGTCTAAATGGTGTATTGGGTATAGTTGAGTTGAAGGTATTCCCATTTCTATAGTGCCATCCTAAAATTAAAAACAACACATGCTTTCAATTTATCCATTAAAGTTGATAAGATGATTATTTTATCTATGAATATTACTAATATATTTAGTTATTTATTTGTATGTGACGCTTTGCACAATTATTGAACAAACTGATAGTATACATATACTTGCTACACTGTCAACAGATTGTTTTAATGAGCAGATGGTTCATTTATAATATGTTTTTAATATTTCATTGAATTATAATTCTTAAAAAATAGCTATAGAGAATTAAGAAGCTTTTTAAATTCAGAAAAACAAATGATATAAATAAGTTTTCATAATCGTAATATCTATGACGTGCTAGATACGCCGTGACGTAGAAAAAGTATTACTTTATACAAAATTGTAACAATTCGAACATATAATAATCTATTAGGATGATAATTAGAGGGAAATGACGATAATCAGAAATGAGCTACCACCTGCCACACGACGTTGGCGCGGCTGGTGGTGTGCAGCGTCTCCACCACGACGCGGTCGGCGCGGCGCGGCGGCGGCGCGGGCGGCGCGCGGCGGGCGGCGCGCTTGAGGCGCTTCCCGCGCAGCAGCCGCACGGCCAGCTGCGGCGAGCGCGCGCCGCGCCCCGAGCCCGACGCCACGGACGAGCAGCGCGACGACCAGGTGGCCCCGCTGGCGGCGACCAACAACGAGCTCATTAGGCGGGGGTCGGACGGACTGGGGTCCACCGGAGTGGGTCGCTTCGAGCGAGAGTCACCTGTCGGTATCGCTGCCGTCGCTGCTGGTGTTCTCCCAGTTGTCGGAGTCGTCGTCGTCGGCCCCGTTGATCGCGCCATCCTCGCGCGCCGGTTCCGGGCTGCGCGGGTGGGATTTACTTAGCGCGCAACAACATCTTTGACTTCATTATTTACTTCATAAATGTAACATTAATAAAATATTTTTATGAAAATGTATTGTATCACAAATTACGCACTTTTACTATCATAATGTTTTATTTCCTTTACAAGCGTGGGCACCTCGTCATAATTTATTTTATTTGTTACATGGTATCATTTATAAAATTGCAAAATTAAAATTTAGGTCAAAAATAAAACTTAAATCGCTTGTAAGATGTTATTTAAGTATACAGTTTATGTATTTATTTGTTCACACAGGCAGATTGACTACCAGATAGATTTTAGTTTCATTGAGCATAATAAAAATTTCAGCTATTTTATTTATGCAAAAACATAAAATAATAAACCCCATAATATTTAGTACAAGCGTAATGCATACCTAATGCCAGAATCATTTTTCTCTTCGGTGGCGGTATCCTCTTGACTACTAGCGATGGGCAGTGAGACATCTCCGCTGGGTTCGATTTTAATACTGGGGCAGTTGGCGTCCGCTTTCAATGCGTCGTCTAGCGATTCCTTATCACCGTCTACGTCCATGCCATGCTGTAATTTAAATATTTAATAAGATCTAATTGATGATTTATTTTAATTTTTAACTAAATCCAAGTATAGCATTGAATGATGACTGCGATGGGTGTTACTAGCTAAAGATATTTCATAGCCCCGTATATGATTATGTAATTAAATGTGTGGGGGCAAATTTAAAGCTACACTGTAAAAATTATTGATTGTATGATTAAAAAATCTGTTCATTATATCAGTAATTCGCGTTTACTTTTTTTGTACTTAGGCACTACATTTGCATTTTATGTAGTATTTATTAAATACAAATTTATTAGAGCATGGTGACCATTTTCAAGTAAATCAATAGACAAAAATAATTTATACATCAATATGTACAATCATAATGTAAATCATTAATTCAGTCAAAATTTTGGATTATGGTCATATGATACATAGTTTGTTAATCCATTCAAATAATTTGTTACTACTGTGACATAGATTAAGTGAGACGTACATCAGTAGGTTTAAGTTTACGGTGAGAAGAGGCGCGTTTCTTGGGCCTCGAAGGCATGTGATCCGTTGAATTTGTATCAGTCTTGGAAGCTTTCTTAGTTGGTCGACTTTGTTTACGAATATTTCTATAGTATTTGCCTGCAACAAAAAAATATTACATGCATAAAATGGAAACATTATCAATGATGTAATTTAACAAGTAAAGTAAAAATTATGTAATTGACACTGCATATGCACTGAACCTCAAATAGATGAGTAAAATTAAAATTGGTATTGAGATTCTAATGAGAATCATAGGTCACTGGCTACAATCCGAACAAGCAGCATTGAGTTTCATATAGTTAATGCAGAAGATAGTATCGTACAAAGATCACATATGTCGTATAACTAGTACAACCACAAGTTTAATGGCGGACCCGCACTAAAATAACGTTACGGAGTCGAGGCCTTCGCCCAGAAGTGGGACGTTTATGGAATGTCTTTTTGAATGAAAACTACTTACTTTGTTGCTTTCTCCACTGTTTTTTGCTGACAAACGTATCCTCTGGACCAATAGTGAGAAAATTCCTGTCGCCAACCTGCAGTGTACAGGGCTCAAACACATTCAATAGTTTGAGTTTCTTCAGATCATCACCTAGCAAGTCAATTACAAACAATTAATTAAGTAAACTTTATACAGACACACGAAATTTATTAAAAAAAAATTGATAGAAAACTAAAGATACCATTTTTCTGACCTAATACGCCGTCACGCGAACTATTTATTGGTGCATGTAAGCAGCATCATATAAAGAGTTAGCTTTACAGCTAGTCTCATTTGGAATAATATATTAGTTAATTTATTGTTTTATAAATTAAGTGAAATTACTTCTTGTTGATTAAACAATGTGATTGATCAATATCAGATACAGTTATTAATTGTATGATTAAAAAAAATTTCATTATTTTATTTAAATTATATTAAAAGAATTAGCTCATTTCAAACGTTTTAGTAGATTTAAGTAATTGTAACAACCCTTTAAAATATATATTTTATTACACATAGCAATTATATATATATCGTTTATATATATAAAAACTATATAAATTAAAAATAAAATAGTTTTGTTATATTTATGATCTTTCTTTACATCGTTAGTTGCATTATTTTACACCTGCGTAATAAAACTGAAATAGGTACACGACGTGTAAGTGACTCCTATTTCGGACACGCTTGAAAGGCCATACTGTGGTATATGACCTACTTCTAGTCACGCCAAGGCGCAGGCTGCACAAAAAAGTAAAGACGAAGGAAGTTAAATGAGGTAACGTTGAAAAGGTTTTATATAACACGGACGGACCGTCCACGAGGAACTTGGGTTGCTGCGGCGCGGCCGCGTCCGACGTCTGCGTGCACAGCGCGCGGCACTGCCAGTGCACGCTCACGCTCTCCGTCATCACCGCCTCCACCGTGAACTGGAACGTAAACGGAGATATAAGTTTCTTTTGTTTTTCAAATTTATTATACGAAGACATACAGACAAATGGAAATTTTATCGTATCAACATTGGCAGGTTGTAACCCATTGCTTACATAGTCAATTCCCCGCCAAAAATGGGATATAAGTTGCTATATCCCTTATGCATGTAAAAACATATCAATCAAAAATAAAATAATTTCTAATGTTCTCTTGGCGGTAGAATAACTAATGAGTGTAACGAATTTCATGAAGCCCTACTGCCCGTAGGGCTCACGGGTAGGAGGGCTTTACATGTATGTAATGTTTAATGCTAATACTGAGTACATACTCACCTTACTCAACCAAAGCTTATATGTGTTATCTAAAAAATATAATAAATTCGAAGTTGAATGTACACTCCGCTACTGTTGGAGGTCATTGCCCTGAAGATCGTGTCTGTTAGACCATTAAATCAGCAAAGATTCGTTTAAACATATGTACATGTGTATGATACGATCCACAATGATAACGAAAATTGCATGTAAATGATAGATTTCTTTATTATTATTATTTTTAAATATTATAACAGTGAATATTAATATGATATTAAAAATATTTACATTTATTTTATATGGTTCAAAAAACATGTTATTGAACATTATGCCAAATTCCAGACAGAAACACTTATTAACTTGCCTTATGATCATGCATTTTGTGTTTTCGCGCTGACTTCATTTCCTTAGTCATGTTAAGCCAATTAGCATTGTCCAAGGAACCGAGAGGACCGTATACAACTTGTCCGGGATAGAACTCCGATGAAGAGTAGGGTGTTGCGCGGCGACGGCGCATCGAATAATCCTCTAGTGGACAGGTATCCAGATCAGGGTATTCCAGTCGAGAGCCATCTGCTGACACTAGACGAAGTTTACTGTGCACTGCCTACAATAAAAAATATTTCTTAATTATGTTGTTTTGTAATGATTATCTATAAGAGCTTAATATTAATGTAGGAGTAGATTACTTGTTTCTAAATAGTTGTTTTAAGAGATAAATAAAGGTAGATGGTGTTGATGCGATCTATGCCAAGGTTCTCTGCTTTTAAACTTGAGTACTTTTATAAGTTTAGTCCCAACATACGATAATATTGAGTAGAGCAAAAAAAAAACAGATTGTTAGTGATTCGAAGGCCAATGTTGGATGAAAATCTCTAACAATCCCTGGTGCCTATCTATGGTGTCCCTATGCCATTAATAAACATTAATCTAGTTTTTTACCTTCGATGTTCCGACCCATGAATCAAGACAAACTGCAAGATCTGGTGTGAATTCTTCTAATGGTTGTAACCTCTCACTGGCCACATGAGGAATGACGTGTTTCGTGCCTACAATCTGCAATGCCGCTGTCATCGCAATATCTCTACAGTAACCGCGCTGCGTATCCTTTCCCGCTATGAGACGACGGACTACATCACCGGGCATCAGAGAACGGTCTGCTAAGCCAACCTGCAGATTATTCAAAAATACTAGTAATAGAGACATTAGTTGAATGCCATAGTTATTATATATGGAAATAAACATTAGCTTATTCTTGAGAAGACATAATAGTCTTGAAAGAAACTTTCTCTTTTATAACTTCAAAAATAAACATTTATTATCAAGCATATATATCTGCTACCTGCCAAATGCTAGATTTAATAAGAAACTTTACAAAATATTATTGTATTAATTAACATACCTATGTAATTTAATTGTTGGTAAAAGTCACTACTAAGTGACTTGCCAGTTATCATCAGTAGAATCTTTATTGCTAACATAGAAAGTTATACAATTAATATTATTATATAAAATGACAATTCCAGTGCTTCTGAGTACCTATGCATAATTTTGAAGTTATAATATGCTATTTGATGATTAATAAATAAATCATAAGTCCTGCACACAATCCAAGGTGAATTCTACAATCATGCAGTTTTATAAAAAAAATATACACATACATAAACAATTTTATTGATAATTTTATCTCAGACAGCAACAAATACTAATAAAGAGATTTCAAAACATACCAAATAAATGAGCAAACTTGGAGTCATTGATTTTATGTTCAAGAAAAGAAAATTAATGCTATGATGTACTGTAACATGATAATTGTATAATATTATATTTTAAATTAATGTTAATGTTAATATACTTTATTGTACACCAGAAACAAAAATACAGAAATCTTAGGATTAAACAAAAAAAGAAAAACAAATACAAAAATAGAAATAATGCTCAAAACAAAAATATAACCAATTATTTTAAGTGTAATTAAGTGATAATAACACATATTTATTTATAATATTTTAACAACTGATAATATTGTCTTAAAAGGATGTGAAGAAAAATCTGTCAGTCTAATTTTTCTATTTATGATTCAAATTTTGATCAGTGGTAGGTAAGCAATATAGCAACTTTTGGCCATTTTAATAATACATGTTGTAAATATGACATCTATATATACCAATTTATTTGCAATAATTAATTTTGCTGATTAACTTCAACACAGCCCTACATCTATATTATTATATTCTATGCGACACTAGAGGAGTAAAGCAAAATAAACAGCTTTTTCATTAAATTGATGCAACATTATTGATGGAATTTTGAAAGTTTTTGGGTTGTCAAAGTTGTTATGAATAATTTTGAAAGTAAATTGTAAATTAAATTGGATATAATTAGTAAGTATCTAATTTGAATAATACAGCAAATTAGATACTTACTAATTATATCCAATTATTGGTAGAACAATTACATGGTGTTAGTATTGTTAGCCAATATCCTGGAATATAAGGTTTGTTTATCTTTAAGGAGTAAAGACTAAGACTTAAATTGGAACAATTAATTTTAATTGATAATTAAAATATTCATAACAAATCAAAATATCAAATTCAAATTATTCTTTGTTTAAATAGACTCATAAAAGCACTTTTGAAGCTTTATGTTATAGTGTTAGATACTACCGAGAAGAACCAGCATGAAACATGAACATGAAATGAGGTGCTCTTTTCCACCATTTTATTTACAGGGTACCTCAATAAAGTACAATTAACTTTATATATATATCATGTCTAAAAATTAACAAATAATATATCCAAACTTTTTTATCATTAATATAATCTTGTATTGAGTATTATGCCTTATTTATTAATGTTTTAATGACATAAGCTTTAAATTTTTTTAATACATAATAATTTTAAAGAGCTGTGGAATCTAATTATAGAAATGTATAATATTGTGACCCAAAAAGGACGTATATTTGCTAATGAAAGGCAAAAATTCAACATCTTACCTATTTATATTGATGTACTTCTATGTTAATGTACATAATAATATTTAAGAATTTACCTATATAAAGTTAAAAAAAAACATTCAATGCAGTTAATTCAATTTAAAAGATATATTATACGTCAATTTCGAAAAAAAATGAGTGGCTTTATTACATATCCTTATAAAACAGAACCCAAAGATGTAATGATTTTAATTTTAAAACGAACAAAAGTTTTCAACACTATAGAATAAATTTACTTATTGTTAAATAAACTATTACAACAGTAAATACAACATTGAATTGAAAATATAATTTACATGATCTCTTATTTTTTTTTAATATATTGGATAAACTAACCTACCCTATTTTATAATTTAATCACTGTTTTTTTTATATAAATTATTATTTCGGTAAGTTAATGTCATACCTAAAAAACGTTATAGCTTGATTAATTTAAGCAGTAACTGTGCACATTTAAGTGTATGCACTGATTTAAAATTAGGTTACTTTCGTTAATATATTTTTTTGTGATGATGCAGCATGGTCTGTGGGTAGTAGTATTATAAAATCTTAAAAACTGCTTTCCTGTTGTACCCTCTGCTTACGATTTTAAGAAAAGCTTTTTTATTTTGATCCTAATAAATGGAAAATTATTTTTTACATATTTTGTAAGGTTCATTGCCGTAGGAAATTGTACAATTCTCAATAACATGTAACAAAGCGCCGCTACTGACTAGCTAGTAGTGTAGACTTTTAAGAACTTTTACATTGATTTTTTACTTACCGATTTTTCTGAAATTACTCTTTCAGTGCCTGAAGGGTGCCAGACTACACGAATTTCACCTTTTTGTATAGGAGTTTCCATGTCGCTCTCCTGATCACTAGAGTTAGCTTCATAATTCTCCAAAACCAGGCCGAAGACAACTTGGCCGCGATTGTTGATTTTATACACTTCATCTTCGTAAAAATATTGAAAATCAGTCGGTGATCCAGGATTTTGCCCCGCCATATTGACGGGAATTATCTAAAGACACAAATAATTTTGTTTTTTACGTGATTATGTTCTTTCTGACAGCTGATTGCAATGTGTGGCGCATGCGTCAATTAATAATTATGCAACGGAAACGCCATCATGCGGCTAAGATGCAAAAAACACAAAAACTGTTACGTTTCACGCAAAATTTTAGATGATAATTGTTTATTTACAATAATACTTAGAATTAAATTATTAATATTTTGTTATATTATTTTATACAATAACTATATAAAAACTTGCAATAAAAAATAAAAAACGATCGAGGTAGGAACCCATAAAAAAAACGATTACTGATTTAAAAAAAAACATGGCCAACAATGACATCAACATTAAATTGTAATTTTTTACTTAAATTAAAACATATTAAAGTAGATGATAGCAGCAAAAGCTGTTATAAAATGAAAGCAAAGTAATAAATCATTCTTTCACTTATATGAGTTTTTTTAAATATTGGCAGAATATTTTGCGCTCAATCATAAATCAGAGAAGGAAAAAAAGCTATATTTTATTTTGAATTTTGATAGCTTTTTGTAAATAAAATTTTTAAATGCAATATATTTTCTTTTCAAATTCAGTTACATGTAAACATAAGGCATTATACGTGTGTGTTATACTATAATACGTTTTATTTTCTCAAATCACGATAAAAGTTCATATAAACATAACTTCAAAATAGGTAACAAATTTTGTGCACCTAAAAACTTAAAAAGGCAAATAATATAACTAGACTTATTACAAAACTGTACGTATTCCTCTTGATTAAACTTCAATCATTTTAAAACTCTTTAATTATAATATAGATGTTACCTATATATAAATAGCATTATATCTAATTTATGTTGATAGGAATGTTATTAATTTTCACAGAATATTGATTGGTTTCCAAAGGATAATCAAAATTTCAATACACAGCGCACGCGAAAGTTGCCGGCGTAACTAGGATCTACTTCATAAAATTTTGAATTAATTTTGATATTACTTAAGACATATTAAAACAATTTTGATAACCTTATTAAAGTTATATTGAAAATATCTTGATTCATTTTGTATCTAGGGCAAATGGTTTTAGATTTTAGCTATGTACGTAATGTTACGTAATCTACCTATGACAAAATATATTTTTTAAATCTGTGTTAATACTATAATTTAAATAATATTTGACACGTAAACGTTAACAGTCAACAATATTCGTTTCGTGTATTATGAGCAAGAGGCTAGGATATTGTGTCACAGTCACAGCTGACGATAAAGCGAACGCCGGCTTCGAACGATCAATACCGCGTTATCAACATATTTAACCCAGTGTGGGTGTTTACATGCGCGTAGTACTGGTGCCGCGCTTAACTAAGTTTGACGCATGTGATAACGCTAAGTCGCAATACGGTTTTAATAAAAGAAATGTAAGCCAGCATGCCTCTACCGGATCTTATTAAACGTGCGTCGAGTTATTTCCTAGGGTTCGATTTCGATGACAACGAAGAACCTCCCGATTACGTCGACAATGAAATATTGTTTTGTAAGAATAATGTGTGCGTCCATCCACCGACAATTGCGAGGCATGAATTAGATATTGTACACCATCCGGGATATATGACAGTGACGACGAAAGTGTTTACTGATCAGCACAATAATGCTAAACGACCTACGCTATTTTTGAATTGGATACCCAATTCCACTTTAAAGAAGTGTCCGTCAGCTGTTGAAACTAGCCCTAGCGATGAAATCGGCTGTGGGATTAAACCTACAAACCCTCAAGACATTCCGACCCAGAAGACTGTACAGCAAAAGAACAGAAAATATATCAATAACGAGAACGCCTTCTCTGACTCTTCGGACACGACTAGTCTGAATTCGAATTCGGATAAACAGAGCATCAAATCAAACGATACAAGGTACACCCAGAATGATACCACTCAAGAGGAATTGTCATCTAGTTCTAAGCCTACAATAAAATCTGTAGATTCGAATAAGGACGATGTGTTTGTTTCTATCGATAAAGATGAGTCGAAAGATCAGATATTTGAATTTGAACGGCACGTACGATCACAGTCAATGACGTCTGTTAATATAACGATTGCTAACCCGACCGTCGAAAACGTTGATCTGACTCCAGATTCAGTTTCTGGTAGCTTTATGAGGTCTCTATCTATGAGTTCATGCGACGAAGGCAATCCTAATTGGATGAGTACACCTGAATTCTTAGCTCTGAAACATAATTTAGTTTTTCCGGACAGCGTTCATAGTTCCCCAGTACCGCAAAGACGACAACCTTTGAAATGTCGAAGGTGAGTTTAAACTTCAATCTATTATTCAACTCCAATTTCCAATTATCATATACTAGCTGTTACCCGCGGCTTTGCTCGCGTAGAATATGAATATATTTACAAATTAACTTAAAATATTACGTTAATGTAAGACCTCTTTGTATACCACATCGGTGTGTATTTCAGCCCTTAGGGTAGAATATCTAGAAACGCTTAAATGCGCATCAACTCATTTTTAATCGGTAGCCCAAAAATAAATTTTCATTATTCTAACTTCAAAAATGACGGAGTTCTATACAAACTTTCAACCCTTATTTCACCCCCGTAGGGGTAGAATATGCAGAAACACTTAAATAAGTATCTACTCCTTTTTAATCAGTATCCCAAAAATAAAGTTTCATGTTTTTAACTTAAAAAATGACTGACTCCCGTAAAAACTTTCAACCCTTATTTCACCCCCTTAGTGGTAGATTATCTAGAAACCCTTAAATACGTATCTACTAATTTTTTATCAGTATCCCAAAAATAAAATTTCATGTTTTTAGCTTAAAAAATGACGACTCCCATAAAAACTTTCAACCCTTATTACACGCCCTTAGTGGTAGATTATCTAGAAACGCTTAAATATGTATCTACTCATTTTAGATCAGTATCCCAAAAATAAAGTTTCATGATTCCAGCTTAAAAATGACGGAATTCTATACAAACTTTCAACCCTCATTTCACTCCCGTAGGGGTAGAATATGCAGAAACACTTAAATAAGTATCTACTCATTTTTAATCAGTATCCCAAAAATAAAGTTTCATGTTTCTAACTTAAAAAATTACGGACTTCCATACGAACGTTCAACCCCTATTTCACCCCTTTAGGGGTAGAATATCCAAAATTCCCTCCTCAGTGATTGTCATGATATGTTAGTTTATAAGTGTACAGCCTAAAATATAAGTTTTATGCTTCTAGTTCTAAAAATTCTAAACATGACAATACTTTCAACAACTATCAACCTTTCATCCCCCTTTTCAATCCTGTACAGCACTTTTTTCCAAATAAAAAGTAGCCTATGTCCTTTCTCAGGCTCTAAACTATTTGTGTACCAAATTTATTTTAAATCGGCCCAGTAGTTTTGGCGTGAAAGCGAGACAGACAGACAGAGTTACTTTCGCATTTATAATATTAAAATATTAGTATAGAAGTATGGATAGTATGGATTTATATATGATAAGCTCTGGAAGAAATTTACCAAGTATTGTTTTTTATGAATTTAAATATATCATTTAAGTATTTTAAAGCAATTTCGTACCCGTTTATAATATAGACTCATAAGCTACGAAAATATGTATGTACCAGGCATTTAACGATGAATGATGTATGCCGATTGACTAATTTATTTTCGTACCAGCGACCGACCGAGTTACTATAATTCGCAAACACTATTAAGTGAGTTTATAAAAGATCGGTTATAACAATATATTAAAAACTTAAAAATAGAAATAGTAATCAAAATGACAAATGTTCTATTCTACATCTGGATTATCCTGACCTTTGGGAAATTCTATATTTATATTTCAGATTTATTTAATAGTATGTGAATGTAATTCATTATTAACAATTGAATAGTTTAGTCTATGTGGGTCATGTTCAAAGGTTCCGGCAATTAGTTATCGGTCGCATAACACATTACTGTTTTTGATAAGAAATAAGGTTTTAAACAAAATTTGTCTCTGGTTCTGTATGTTTTTGCCTAAACAAATGTTAGCCCTAGCCCCCAATATGGTGTTATGTCATTGCATTATATCACATTATTGTTATTATTATATATTATAAATATATACAATTATTATTGTAATTAAGTGATCAATAATTTGTACAACTTTAATTAATATTATTTTATATGGAATAACATTTAATACTGACATGTAACACTATTTCTTATTTTAAAAACGATTGAGCTGTCATAAGGAAAACAATTGGATGATTGTGAGGGATTGTAAGAAATATAGAGAGATTGGAACATCATTGTAAAACATAATTTTATTTTGCCATCCCGAACTACTGAAATTGCACAAATATATAATAATTCAGTCTTAAACTTTTAATATGAGAATATAGCATATGGCAAGACACGTGAGTTTAGTTTTTAGCAAAAGCGGGAATCACACTAGTGCATGGATTCCCATGCACTAGTGCGTAGTATGGGTATTCACCCATACTAGATCTACTGTGAGTCTGTAATATCCTACTAGGCATAATTATGGTAAGATGATTCATTGTTCTATATTTGACTTAGGACAATATTGTCTTATAGACATTAATTGCTTTTAATTTTCAAATGTTTTTATTTTGGTACTTGTAATTTTAATCTAAAAGAGTGTATATTCAAGCTGGGAGATAGAGGTCTGGAAGCGCGACGCGCACAATATTATTGTCTGAATAAATTGAACAGTTATTTTAAGTTAGGCAATGCAATAATAATTTGACGCGGAAATTAAATAATTTTAACAAAAATACTTTTGTCGGTATAGTAAATTAAACAGACACAGAGATAAATACGACATCAAATTGTTTACACGTTTGCATTCGTTTTTTTTAAATCTCTATGGTCAATCGCATTTTGGGTGGAGGCCTCGGGGATTTTCACCCAGGTTTATCCCCTAAACCCGGCCCTGTGTTCATTGGGTCTTAATCAGGGATCGTGGTATTAATTCCAATAAAGTAGCTAAATTTTCTTGCCCTTAATTTGTGTTTTTAATTTATCTCGTATTCGGTTGTAAAGGAATAGATTTTACATAAAATGGAACGAAAAAAATCAGGCACATATGTATGTATAAACTAGTACCGGAGCAGCTTTTGAACCCGAAGCCTTATTTATATGAGAAGAGTAGACCGTTATCCAGTAGTGGGAAATTAACTTAATATTATTTGTACTAGAACTTTCAAAGCCGTGTCGGAAGCTACACCTTCTGACATTACTAAGATCAATATTATAGGGTATTCAATTGCATTTGATTAATTATTTAAAAAAAAAAACCAGAATTATTCCATATTGAGAGATTTGATTTTTCTAATAGTTCTTAATTGTCTATTATGTAATTACGGTTGATATTATTTTTAAATTTATTCTAGATTACTATTCAGTTTATTAATAGCGATGTCAATTTATTTCAAATTAAATTAATTATATTTAAACTATGGTAATTTTTATGCCAAATTGAATGGACAACTCTTGCGTCAATCTCAATGTAAAGTGAATTATCAGACTAATACTATAAATGTAAAAGTAATTCTGTCTCGTTTTACATTACACATAAACCTTTGAACCAATCGTAATTAAATTTCTATTAGGACGTGCGCATTAAGAGCCCTTAAGTGGACTGCCAACTTTTGACTCGAGTCTCACTCGCCATTCCACAAATTGTTGAGGTCAATAGAGCCAACACCAATTAAATTCCGAAAAAAAACTAAACTTTTACTTAGAGGTATCCTAATATCTTATAATACTAATAAAGACATTGTCCTATACCAATTACTAATATGAGAAGAAAATATATTAATTAGGGATGATTTAAATTTAGACGAACTTGTTATAAGATATTTGAAAAAAATAAAATAAAGTTGAAATACCTAAGTAGTTCAGTATCAGCATTGTATTATATGTAAAAATTATATTAATGAAGAGCTGTAGGTTATATAGCAGAAATATAAGGAAACCGCATGGAATATGTAATTCTAATGTTTCTGCCGTAGGAATATGTTATAGACATAAAAATTACAAGATTTACGTCAAAAATAAATTTTATCAAAAACTTTTCCTTCGTCATAGATGAGTGTATTAGACATTAAATGGAATTTCAATGACGTTCCTTCAGGTCTCGCTCTCTACGGTATGTCATTAAGGCGTTTATTGCGGATAAACGTCTTCAGTAGACCCTTTATGAGATAATGTTAGAGCCTAGGCTGTATGTATTATTAATATATATTGGCATTATTTAATGTTATTTAATGAATTATTTAATGTTTAAAAAAATGTAAACAGTTTAAAGTTAGTTTGGAGTAGATATAAACAAGTAACGTGTTATATTTTAAGTGCCTAAAATGTTAAATGCAAACACAAAATATTCTAATTCTTCTGTAATAAAAATAATAGAATTTCATAATCTATACTAATATTATAATTGCGAAAGTAGAGTCAGAAAAAGTGCCTGTCTGTCTGTTACGCTTTCACAGCTAAACCTCAACTGGTAATATATATTATGAATTAAACCCCAAGTGAGGTTGCCATATCGCCAAACCTAATAGCCGTACAGACCAGCAAGTTTGGCCGGAAATTTGGATAAAAACGCCGGACACCCTACATAATTGGAGATTTTGTGTTTTAGTATTAAAAAATTGTATGTAAAATTTATATATAAATAAAATTGAATGTATCTCATTTGCAAAATAAAAAAATAAAATGTAAAAAGCCGGACAAGCTGGACAAGCCGGACACCGTTTATTTTGGCCAAACACGCAATCCAAAAGCCTAGCTATGTACGGCTTTATCCGGACGCCTGACAACCTTAACCCCAAGAAAAGGGGTCATTCATTTAATACGTAAGACTATTTTCGCTTGTTTTTGACGGCCTCCCCCCCCTATTATAAGAAAAAATAATAATAGGCCGACCACCTCCCCCTGTTTAATATTTATTACGTAAGACTCTAAAGGAAAAAATGAATACACAATGGTTTATTTTGATGTTTATGTTTCAAAGAATATTTTTTTTTAAATATTTATTCGTAGAACCAACGACCAACCCAAAGACATAGGTTACTTTCTTATATATAAAACCTACAAACAACACGAAATCTAATAATATTTAAAATAAAAATATTTTTTTTAAATTAAAATGAAGCGCGAAAACTGAATAAAGAGTCAGTTCACATATTTAAAAAAATATATTATAATGACATTTAATAACAATTACTATTAAAATTAATTATCATTTTTTTGTCTAGGTTCTCAGTGGATCTAAGTCAAATGCGATCCTTGCGATTATTCTTCAACGACGACAATTGCACTTGTGGTCAACTGGTTGTGGCTTCCAGGGAGTCTCAATACAAAATATTACATTTTCACCATGGAGGTCTGGATCATCTGGCACAAGTTTTGCACAGATGGCACGCATTATTGCACATCATAAAACTAACACCAGGTACAATCCGGTTATATAATATATTTAACAATATTAAAAGTTTCCCTGTCATATCTGTTTAAAATGTTGTCTGCTGGTTGGACCGGGGGTTCCCCGCTAACGTGATCTCTTATTGTTATTATTTTACGATAAACAATAATTTAATTATATATATTCGACATACCTATTAATTGATTTGGTGGGATAGGCTTACTTAGGCCGGCTTTATTGCAGGGCATTTTTCTTTTTAATAATTAAGATTTATGCCAAGCAAGCATTTATTAGGTACTTCTAATAAAGCACCTTTACGCGATTATACTAAAAATAGGCAGTTTTTATAATGAAACTTGTTTATCGTGAACTGGTTCGTATAATTAGTTGAGAGTTTTAATTATGAAGTAAATAGGAAAAAAATTATGAGATAAAACGACGTAAGGTCATTTAAGAATGCATTGCCTGTTTTCATACATTTGTGGGTACCGTTATTCATAGGTTTTACTAAATGTAAAGCTTGTTTTGTGAAAATCTGACCAAACTTGACAGAACGATCGTAGTTTTAAAAATTGAATAGTCCTATAAAAACTCTATTCATTTAAGCTTTTACGAGTAATTGCCTACTTTTGAATAGTGATTTTATTAAAATAAAATAAATCTACAATTGCCGGTATTAAGAAGAAAATTGTACGTAGTAAAGCCGACATAAACTCGGTAATTGCTCCTTTTTTATGAATTATTTAGGTAGATAGACTTTTATTATATAGGATTATTAATTTCAGGTTCCGAAGAACCAAATTTACCGTATCGTCATTTCATGGTTTGTCGTCCGGAGGTTCAAAAATCTGAGCAACACCCCGAAGAAGGAAAAGTACCCAAGATTACCCCAGAACTATTTTATGGTAAAGTCATGAATGGAAAAGGCACGATCGAGGATGACTTGTTTTTAAGAAAGTGCGTTTTCTTCGGAGGTCTCGATAAAGAGCTGAGACGAGAAGTTTGGCCGTTCCTACTACACTGTTACCCGTATAACTCAACATACGATGAAAGAGAAATTATTTTACAAATTAGAACGAGAGAATATGATGAAATTGCTAAGAGACGATTGGAAAAGATTACACCCGAACAACACGCCGTCTTCTGGAAGAATGTACAAAGCGTAATAGAGAAAGATGTCGTCAGAACAGATAGAGGGAATCCTTTCTTTGCGGGCGATAATAATTATAATGTCGAAATAATGAAGAATATTTTACTTAATTACGCCATTTATAATCCAGCATTAGGGTAGGTGCAGACAGTAATATAATAAAAAATATATACAATTGCTTTGAATAATATTGTAATGATTTTAGCAAATTTTTAATCTAAATGCAGGTACACCCAAGGAATGAGCGATCTACTGGCACCGGTCCTGTGTGAGATTAAGTGTGAAGCGGAAGCATTCTGGTGCTTTGTCGGTCTCATGCAGCGAGCGATATTCGTGTGCACACCCACCGATAACGACATGGATAATAATTTGGTAAGTTTCACTTGAGATATGGCGTAGTGAGTTGTAGTGTATTGACCACCCGGTTCAAATAGGTCAAATTTTCAATTTTTATTTTTGTAAAAAAAAATAATAGTTTAACGAGTTCGGCGTTGTAGGAGAACATCTTGAGAACGCTGAATGTTTGAGATGAAAATCTACCACATGTGTATCCATCAACTCCTCGGAATAGAGCTCCTCATACAGATACATTAATTTAGAAATTATTTACATAATAAGAAGATCTAAGAAAGTGTATCTGAAACGATGAAGATATTATGACATTTTTGCTCAACTCAACTCAACTCAACGTGGAATAGCATTAACATCTTTAATCCCTATATAGATTACTGTTTATTTAATAATGAGTATTTAAATTCCCAGCTCTTTGTTCTAAATTAAGTGGTAAAAATAAATTTCTATGACAATTGCGTTATAATTTAGTAGAAGCATTCAGTGCGAAGACTCGTCTGAATGCTTCAATTAATTAAGAAATTCCTTTGTTTCGTCCCATATTGAAGAGACAACTTATGAATATTAAAATCTACATTACGTATTTTGTAAAAGTTTTATTGCCTATATTTTCATCTATCATACAATTTTTTCTTGTATAGGTATGTATACTACAATATACGTTGAATTATATTGTTTGGTAAAATCTTTAGCCAAAACCTTCTTTGAAACATGCTGGATAATAGTAGTTTCAACGTTCTCATTGGTACTAACTATATAAAAAATGCTATTTTTTTGAACACGCATTACGCGAAAACCTCTGGATAGTTTGTTTTCGTTTTATATAAGTAGATGGATACATATCCAAGCCGAGTGTGCTAATAAATATCTATAAATTTTGCTATCGGGTATATCCAAGATCAATTTTAACATTTTTTAAATATGAAACTTGAGATTTGTTGTTACACATATAATAAATGATATGTACTTAATAGAAAATAAAACTAACAATTGGTACCTATTATAAATATTGGTTTTTATATAAAATATTAATTGTATTTTATAGAGAAATTCAAATGGATAAAGTAAAGGTTTATATAACTGTAATTTAAGTATAGACTTTGCTGCCAAAGGACTACTTATAATTATTAACTCGTTAAAATTATTAAGTTATTAATTTTAGTAATGGGTGAAATTGAATCATAAAAAGTTTAGATGAAAATTTTATGCCTCAGTAAACTTTTATAACCAAGACAGAACAGACCTGTCCTGCTTTAAAAAAATTTAATACTGTATTAGCAGTGAACTTAAAAAACAGACGAATGAAATCGGTAAGGTCGTTTTCACGATATTTTTTTATAGAGACTGCATAATTTTCAAAAAGGAATATTTAAAACATTAAGAAGGCAGGTCATCACAATAAAGTGGATGTCTTATTCGTGATAAGGCTAGAAAAATTGAATTTTTAACGTGATTTTTTTTTTGGCAACAATCAATGATGCGTTTTGAAGTACATATGCTTGAAAGCGTTTTAAAAAAATGTATATACATTTATTGCGTTTATAAATCAGGACTTATGTTCTAAATGCAGTATGATAAGATAACGCAATATGTACACACTGGTAAACTGACCGGTCGATATTAATATGTTTTAAAGGAATACGAATTAAATCAATAGAAAATAACTGATATTCTTTTATTAATAAAATGATTACTAAAGAGTTAGTCCGATTAATGTTATATAATTTTCAGAGTTATCTCCGTGAACTAATAAGGATTATGTTACCGCACTTTTACAAACACCTTGAAAAACACGTGGACGCCATGGAATTGCTATTTTGTCACAGATGGATATTATTGTAAGTGTCTTTATATATATATTTTTAATTTCAAATAGGTTGGTGGCGAATGGGTAACCTGATGGTATGTGGTCACCACGGACTATAATCATTAGCACCGTATGTTGGATGCTAAGATTTCAGATGTACATTTATGTACTATATATTTACTTGTTAATATGCTTCTTTTAATAATATGATAAATTACTGTGCGTCAATATATTTGACAGCCAGTGGCTTATTATAAATGTTCTTATAATCTGTACTAATTTGTAATTGTAGTAATCTGTAAAGTAACTCTGACTGTTCACCAAGTTTCAAACCACTGAATTGTGATAAAACTTTGTGCGTAGTTCTTGAAGTGCTTTCGTGATAAATTGAATTCCACGTGGACGAAGCAAAGTTTTCAGCTAGTATATTCATCATTATATATATATATATATTAATTATATGTAGACTCCTAATAAATAAGCGAAACGAAAGGCTTGATGTGATAGTTTAAATAGGTATAAAAAAAATATATTCATCCCTAATGCTGATGATGGAGTTGAGATGAAACCTTACCGGTGATCATGAGTTCGATTCTGGCCACAAGCACTACTGAGTTTTCATGTTCTCAATTTATAATAATTGATCCCATTAAAGAAAACGTCGTCAGGAAACCTGCATGTGTCGGATAAAATCTTCTTCCACAACGTATCTACTCTTTAACTAACTCATCTTAAGTAGCGATATAAAACTTTCTTAAAAAGATTGGAGTCTTTGTTCAATAATGGGACATTTACGCCCCCAATTCCGTAAGGGATGTATAAAATTTAAGAATTCAATTAAGTAACTCAATGTGAGTACCCACAGGACGCGACTATTAATGTTGCCGCCATATGCACCAACATATTATTCTATTAACCATTATTCTAACCGCTCGAAGCCCTCACCAACTTTATTTGTTCAGATGTTTCAAACGCGAATTTACGGAAGCGGTTGCTCTTCGCATGTGGGAAGCGTGTTGGGCGAACTACCAGACGGACTACTTCCACCTGTTCCTCTGTCTCGCTATCATCGCAGTGTACGCTGACGATGTAATCGCTCAAGATCTCAACACTGATGAGATGCTGTTGCATTTCAGCTCACTGGGTGAGTTTTATAAAATTAGTATTTTTTTTATTATTGAGTATTCAATGGATAGTCGGATAGGTAAATTGATTATCTGATGGTGAGTGGTCATCACTGTCCATAGACATTGGTACTTTAGGAAATATTAACTATTTCTTTCATCGCCAATGCGTACTGCTAAACTTTTGGAACTAAGTAATTATCGTTTGGCAGGAGATATTTATGAGAAGTGAGTTGCACCTCTATCTCTACCATTAAGTGAGTAAATTATATGAAATATTAAACCTCGAACATATAAAGATTTTCTTTGCCTTCATTTCAGCCATGTACATGGACGGTCGCCTGATCCTTCGAAAGGCACGTGGACTTCTCCACCAGTTCAGGCAGCTCGTTCGTATCCCTTGCACCCTAGTCGGCATGTGTCAGAGATGTGGCCCAGGTATTTGGGACTCGACTCATAGACCCAGTGTGGAATGTACTGGAGCCCATGATTTCTGTGAATACGCTGTACAGTGACTGGGGAAATAATTCGTCATAATTTATACTACACCCATAAAACATATGATGATATTATGAGGTATACAAAGAAAAGACCGAAATTCAATTATAGACACATTTGTGTTTATATTTTAAATCATGGGGTATTTTTTAGATGATTGTTAAGTGTAGTATTTGCTTATCAAAGGTGTTAAATGGATTTTATCATACAAATCGAAGATGCTTACAAATGACGTTATATATGTAATCTCGGCTTGATTTAATTTGCTTGATAGTAAAAGTCATTCAATATTGGAATGTTTCGATTGTGATGTTCAGGGTAATTCTACTAACTATTGTCACTTTTCGCAATCGAATAGAAAACTAATCATTACCGTTTAACGTTCCTATTGTACTGTTCAGTTGCGGTTCAGTCGATGTTGTCAATCGTAATAGATTCGGGAATGTATCGTAACTGTTATAAATTAGTAGAATTAATCCAAGAACTAATTCTGTCTTGACTTTTTCATTGGATATCTAATTGACTTTTGTTTAGCTTTAATTAGTGAAAGAGGATTTGAGTATTCAAACACAAATAAAACCTAATCATTCGTAGTCAGTAAAGTAAAAATTAAGTGTATTTGATGCAAGTTTTTATAGAATATATTAATAATATGTCAATTTGGTAAAATATAGAGTAACAACATTTACTACGTTTAAAATTATATAAGTTAAATGAGATGTTGTTGATCAATACGAAGTAATTCTATAAAGGAACATAATTATATACAAATGTTCTATGTATGTGTATAATCGAAGCGACTAGTACTAAAAAGGTATAGTGACGAAAAGATCGATTTGGAGTTCAGAGAAAAATAAATATAATAAATGAATTAACCGTCACGTATACCTTCAATATTATAATTATCTTTAAATAAAGTTTTGTCATAAAGAATCTCGATCCCAGTTTGGGGTTGCTAGTCACGAAAATTATCTTTAAACGGAACTTGCCTGCGCACATTTGTGCAACCAAAGATCGCGTATACAGTTTGTTATCTAAAAATGTATGTACTTATGTATGTAGACGTACCTGAAAATCGTTATAATATAAACAATCAAATGTTATCCCTATAGTTGTTATAGTTAACAAACTAAACTATCAATGAATGTGCAAAATAGTAGTTGTATTTTTTAATCGTAGAATAAAAACAAAAAGTATTAATTAAATAGGCAGACGTTTCTTGTTACATAATATTAATGCTATATTTTGAAACCATTGCAATTAGATTACTTATATATTTAGATAGTGTCGCACTTCAAACGAGTCATCTTTATTTACTTGGTGAGCGTGACATCTACGCATGTCACTTGCCAAAGCCTTGCCAAGAGTACGTGTAATTAATGGCCAACTGTTGGCCAATACTATTTTTTATCGACACGTTCTCATCTTTGACAGTCTATCCAGACATATAAATAATAAAAGCCACAAAATAATACCTATATAATTTTGATTATTAAAAACTAATGTAACTGTAAAAAAATGTGAAGCTGTTCGATTTTTAATTTGTTTCATTTGTGTTTAAAACAGGACATATCATTGAGATGAACGATGTGTTCCTTACATAATCAAAATATAAAAAGATTATGAGAAATATAACGCATTTATGGTGTAAAATTGTACCTGCTTAAATAATGAAAACATATACATATTATTGGAGTAAGCACGTGGATTCGGATAGATATAAAATATATAAGAACCTTAAAAAATATTATCAATAAAGCCTAAGAAATTATAAATAAAACATATATTTATATTTAGTTTTTTGTGAAAGAATAAAATATTTTTGTTATGGTCGAAGGTGGTCATGCGCCATTTCGTAATTTTTAAAAATGGATAGGTTTTCTTAACCTATTTAAATCCTAATGCACTGCAAAAACGGCTTCATATTGAGCACGACTAAAGATTTAATGTTTGGAACCCTATTGGTTGTATGTATGTACATCACACGGTAACGACCTAGGACACGTTTTGTTTTTACACGTTTTTAACGTAAAAGCTACATGAGTGAGCCGCCAGGGGTAATTCGTTTTTAATGTTTTGTACATTCATATATTATTAAATTGTAATCAAATGTACAAAATAACACTGTAATTAATTACTAAGATATTGTTGAAATGAAATGAAATATCAACAATATACGGCTGTAGTATGCAATGCCTGCTATTTCCAAAAAAACAAAAAAATAAAATTTTAATGTCATTCGAATCCAATTTCGAATGAGAAATAAGTACCGATTTAATTAAAATTGTTAATATTTAAAATCGCTTTGTGTGTCAAAAATAATAAAAAAAAAATTATTGCCATTATTTGATAGTAACTGTCTTAAAGTTGCTCGATTTACGTATATTGTTGTACTATTTCATCATATTAACTAAGTTGTTCATCATTTTTGTTTAAAATTAAATATAATTATTAATAAAATAGCGACTGTTAATATTCTTTCATAATAAAGAAAATGTTATCAACATTTTTCGTAACTTAATTTAATTAGGTATTTAGATTTTTTTGCACACTGTGAATTATATTGCCCATTCTGTGATATTTATTGATCTGCTTTTAATGAGTTAAGTGAAAAACATTGTAAAACATAGTCATATCTTCTAATAATAAATATATTACAACAGCATATAAATTATAGTTTAATTTTAATTATATAGTTCAAATGCAATTATCGATATTTTATCTATTAAAGAATAATAATAAATATATATAAATGATTAAAAAACTAGGTATTCGGACTAAGTATAACTATTTATTTATAATGTAATGCTATGATTAAAATATCGAATGCTCTAATTTAAATTACAAAAATCTTCTCTTATATTATCGAAATAACTACTGATATATACATTATATATCGGCAGTTGAGTACAAGAAGAAGCATTTTATGTCGTCGTTTAGAGGTCTGAATTAAAAATATATATAAATAAGATATTACCTGCACAACCTTTAAACTGATCATATACTGTGACTCCGGTATGGAACCGAGAAATTTTCAACAAAAAATCTTTTATCAGGCCGACCTGGGGATTGAACTCAGGACCTCGGAATCTGCAGTCTTATATATGAGCTTGAACTCTAAGAAAGGATTTAGGCTACTTTTTATACCGAAAACTATCGCTTTTTTATAAATTTGGTTTCAGATAATTTCGTCGTAAACAATGACAAATTATTTTTTAAAAGATTGATTTCCTCCCTCTAACTTAAGATAGAAATTTTTATTTAACCAGGTCTGCGAGATATAATGGGATACAAAAATAAAAATTCAAATAAAAGTGTGTGACAATATAACAAAAGATGCAAGTTGCTAGACTGATTGCTTAATATGCATGACAATTGACAAAAATAATTATCATATTCATCATCGTTGTAGTTGAACGTCAGGATATATTTTGAAACCATACCAGATAAAAAATGTATGATTCCATTTTTTTTGTATCTGGATTGAGTATTGCTGTTGGCCCTACTGGCCTTTACAGCGTCACCGAACGTTGGGCCGAGTGTTAAGACTCTGCCTTAAGGTGAACCCTTTTGGGCTCGAGAGTGACGATCGTCCTGAGGGTGTGTCCTATGAGATCGCACCTCGGCTCAGAACGTAGTCGGTGGGGGGTATATGATTCCAGTGCCGCATCGGTATATAAACTAAAAAATAACTTATAATTGCCAAAAATGACAGTCATGTATGGAAGTAATAATTTATTAATTCTGTGATCTGTCACAATGACATCTTACTCATACACATTTACACAATGATATTTGACGTCTCATGCTTATTTAAATTGTAAACACTGAACAATACATAGATTAAATAGCCTTTTATACATACGCCACGGAAAATGTAATTAATTTACATAAGCAAGTATTGTTGCTGTTATTTCTAATACATTTAAAAAAATTAGCATAATAATTAACCTACCTCGTAACATATTATTGTATTTCATCAGTTTATAAAAAATAGGGTAACCTTATACTTGCTTTCCATTGTTAGTTCCGCGTATAAATAAAATAAAATAAACAGTTATAATTATAGCAATATATACTACATATTTATACTAATCTTATTCTTGTGGTTGTGGTAATACGATAAGAATTTTATGTTTGATAACGATGTACAATATATGAGGCTGTGATAACATGTATTTTTTACTACTAAAATAGGGAATATACTTCTATTAACACGAAGATAGCCTAGAGGTTACAGCTAATAACATATCTACCAAATAAGCAGAAACAATGGCAAAGAACTTGCCAAGGACAATGAAGGCTATAGGACTGTATAAATATTTACCTATTTCTGATCCAAATAGTCTTTTGGATATTGAAATAGGCTTACCAAAGTTGCAAAAGAATGATGTTTTAATAGAAGTGAAGGCAATATCAGTTAACCCCATTGATACAAAACAACGGGCACCAAAACCTGTTATTGAAACTACACCACGTATTTTGGGATGGGATGGTGCTGGCACAGTGATTAAAAATGGAGAAAAATCCAATATTTTTAATGTAGGAGATGAAGTAATATTTACTGGTGATTTAAGAAGAAGTGGTTGCAATGCCCAGTATGTAGCGCTTAATGAATTCTTGGTAGGACCTAAGCCTAAAAATCTCACATTTGAACAATCTGCTGCCATGCCATTAACTGCTGTTACTGCATATGAATCCCTCTTTGAAAGATTGCTTCTATCCAACAAGGATGCTGGAAAATCTATATTAGTAATAAATAGTGCAGGTGGTGTTGGCTCAGTGGCTACTCAAATAGCTAGCAATCTAGGTCTTAAAGTTATTGGAACTGCTTCAAGAAAAGAGACCATTGATTTTTCTCTTTCGCATGGTGCTAACATAGTTCTTAACCACAAAAACGATCTATTTCCACAACTTGCAGATAATGGCTATGAAAATGGAGTTGATTATATCTTAGTAAATTATGATCCATATCCATATTGGGACACAATAATGCAAGTTATTAAACCACAGGGAAAAATTTGTTTGATAGTAGACAGTAGTGGTTTGGTGGACTTAAAACCATTGAAGGACAAAAGTGTCACCTTAGCATCAGAATCAATGTTGACTAAAATAAAATACAACACTGAGGACTTATTCAAACACCATGAGATGTTGAAGGAAATTTCAAAGATGTTAGACAATGGCCAATTAAAAACAACACTCAATAAAATTTTAACACCCATTAATGCTGTTAATTTGAAAGAGGCTCATAAAATATTAGAGGAAAAGACATCTATTGGAAAAATTGTTCTTACTGGGTTTTAAATAAATCAATATCTGATTGTTTTACATTATATTTTGTTCTGCTATTGATACATTAAAATTTAGATCATGATTACAACAACATATGTTATTTACTTTTTAAGAATATTTGGATTAAACTCTGTTCCTCTAAATGGAGAACCTTCAGCATTCCAGGCCTTTTTTAGAATTTCAATATTTCTTATTTCATCACTAGTTGGAAGACCTTTCAGTTTCTGTTCTTGATTCCACTGCAATTCTCTTACCTGTTAAATAAAAATAGTATAACAAATTTAACATTATAAAAAAATGAGTACCATTAAATCTACACTACGTCTATTTTTCATTTAAACATTCTGTCATAGCAAGAAATGCTGAACACATGGGGCAGCACAAATAAATTCAATACAACAAATTTAAATAAATGTATATTTAACAAGTAATATTTCACTGGTACCTTGGCAATACTGTCTTCTGGCAGTTCATTTAATGGCCTTGAGCAGTCAATTTTGGAGAGATCAATTTCTTCTTCTTTATTTAAAAGTTTATTCCACCAACGCTCTTGAACTTTTTCTTTGGACAAATAAAGCATAAAACAATAAAAAACATATTTGGTGTCTATAATTTGAGAAAGAATCTTTATTATGAGAATGAAATATAATTATTTACAAATTATTAATTACAATATAATAATTATCTCAATATCATTATACCTCCAGTTACATATTAAATGGGCAGTAAATAAAACAAAAGCTTTAACTTACTAAAAATTGTTAACAATTAAATAGAGCTTAAATCACATTACGGTTTTTAAAAATTAAAAAGTTACCTAAATGTATCAAAAGACGGTTTTCACTGAGGCTCCAAAAACTATCAATAGTCTTAATCTTGAAGGGTAGTTTGTCTTTTAGTATGATATCACCATTGCGACAAGCAACACATATGTCTCCAGGGTTTAATGTAACCTTTAGATCTTTTGAAGATTTTATATCTGGTGGTAGTTTTATTGTTACATCTAAAAACATAAATAACCAATATTAGACCTATATTAGTTCTTTAGCAAATTATAATTTCAATTAGTTATTTTTAAATGAATCTATAAAAAAAAAAACAATAATTGTTAACTAGTTGGCAAAGGTAATTGATAAATCAATAAAAGATAAAATTAAAATTATGATTGCAACAATAAAATGTTCAAATGAATAGTAATACAGTTGTCACAAATATTTTGCAGTAATAAAGTCTGTCATGTAACAAACGTGAATTATTAATAATAAAAAAACTATCTAAACCCATGGATATTTAAAATTATAAAATTAAATTAATTTAAATATATAATTGTGTGGTGCAATGTTTACCTATATCCATAATAGTTTGTGACCATGTATAATTTTCTCTGATTGCGCCATTATAAGATTCACTATTTTTTTGTGTTACTATAAGAGGAGGTTCGTAATCTTCTGGAAAACTAGATCTATTGTCTTTGATATCAGATTTTACTGCTGAATTTGATTCCGCATTTTCTTTGGAAATTTCAGGAACATTCTCCATTTCTTGTTCATCTTCCTGAGCAATAACTTCTACTTCCTGAGCGACAGTGGAACACATTATTTCATTATTTATTTCGTCTTTATCTAGTGACCAGTTTTTTGGGTCACATTTTCTTAAAACTTTGATAACTAATTCTTCCGCTACACCTGGCGGGAAACCCATGTCTGTATGGAAGCCATCATGAACATAATAGAAATCGGTGCTGAAAAATATAATTTATTATTTTTTAATTTAAAATATAATCATCACTAGCATAAAGTTTCAAAATTTGTAATTTATTTATCATAAATACCGTCTTGCTAGAAAGTTGAATATGGATGATAAAAAGCCCAAAATAGATTTTTCTTTTTCCAAAATAGATGTAAAAATCTCATCGTATTTATTGTATTCTAAATTAGTTTCCATTTTCGCACGAAAATCCAACTTTCCAAAATATGTACAAATTTAATAATATTTGAAGTTTCAACATTGAATGTTGACTTATAATTTATCAGTGTTTCCAGCATTCCAGTTTTAATACCTAATAATTATAGATAATATTAAACTATTAAAGTTATATTCATAATATGAAATATATTTATATTACATACGTTTTAGTTTTGGAATTTAAACAAAATAATCAATACAATTTTTTAAAGTAAAATAAGCTTATAAAAGATGATCCGCTAGTTTTAGAAGGTTTTTGAGAAAATTTTGAACATATTCTCCAATAATAAAATTAGAATCTAAATAAAATTTAAAAAAATATGCTAAATTTGCTTGTAATCTATCCCGGAGGATTATTAAATATTATTATCTACAGAAATTACCCCATATATAGCATTAGTAATAATTTATGGAAAAAAAATGTATTTCGGTATAGTAATAATTTTATATGGTATCACAAAACAAGTTTTTTAATTTACATTCCCGCCACTTGGCGGAGTTAGGTCGCTTTCGAAAGTTTCACATCCGCAAGAGAGCGGTAACTCGGCAAGGCAAGACAGAGCGAAGTAGGCAAAGTAGTCTCGCGCGCGAACTCGGTACGCTGCAGGCGATGACCGCATTCATATGAGTTTTATTAAATTGTGAGAGTGCTGTCGTGTTCCCACTTCCCCGTCCTGTTAAGTGTTTACGAAAATGCTGCATAGGTGAACTTCCCGATTAAACATAGTGTTGTGATTGTGTGAACATATCCTATATCTTCTATCTTTTACTATCTCTTGAAGGTTGTAAAAATGCCTTGCTCAGCGGTAACTTTGTCTATAGCGACCATTACAGCAATCGTGGCTGCAGCTTTAATGGCAATATCATTCTCCACTGATAACTGGCTTTACATTGAAGTTAAGCGCAGTAGTATACAGGTAAAACAAAAAATTGTTTATTTTTTCTTTTATATTAAAACTTATTTATTTTATATCTAAATTCGCTGAAATATGTCGTAAACTTTCTCTGTAAAAGTTATTGTTATCTTAAAATCATTGACATCTACCTACATCGAAAAATACAAATATGTACTTCGAAGACACGAAAAGTTCATGATGTACTAAATCTTATATAAAATATTAATCAAAATTATAAATAATGAACGATTATAGTCTTTCACACATTTTAATACTTATAAAATATTTAATTACTTATATCAGATTACTATCGAAGGTAGTACAAACTATAATATACAGATTCGTAGCAATAAAAATAAATGTACAATAAAAAATATTGAGCGAACTGCGAAGTTGCGAAGGCACAAGGAAAATCCTGTACATGCGCAACATCTGTTCATATTATACGAAACGTAGATTAACAATTGTTATTTTATTAAATTTATAATCTTTAATTAGGGAATCGAAACTGGCTACATCTATTTGGCTATTTTTTTATCGAAATCGTATGACACACATTTTTTGTCACTATTAATGATGGGTATAACACGTTTTTAGTCCTTGCCTGGGCACCGTTACGGAAGACACGTTACGCATAAATATGCACGTATTTAATAGCACGAACATGTGTGGGTAACTGTACTATTCCGTGAGCGACTCCTGCGCATCCATTCGAGCAGATAAAGCAACATCGGAACGATGAAGTTTATCATGAACTCACGTTATTTAAAGCAAAATGAGGTTAATTCCTATATTATAAAAAAAACTAATCAATTTTTTTAACCTTATATCAAATTTTATTTTAATTTTATTTGTTTAAAAATCATATATAAATGACATATTTAATTGAAGATTTATTTTACAAAACAGATACCTACCTACTGTCATTGCCTAATGAAAAGAAAAACAATTATATACTTGTTATAAACACATTATATTGTAATTAAATACGTTATTATCGTATTGGAACAAATCTATGTTGCTATGTAAACATGTCCTTTAATTATTATGCTCATCAGAACTAATGTTTATATTATAAGGTGATGAAAAAGGAGATGGGTTAAGACGGTATTAATATCAAGTTTGTTGCTTATTATTGCTTACGTATTTTTTACTTAAGCCACCTGTGTCATCTTTGTACCTGCGAACGAAACTTTCTACCTGAAGATATTCTTTATTTTAACATTAAATTACACTACTCATATTTTTAACCTTAAAAAACTAGCAGCCACAGTAAAAATATTTTGTTTAAATGTACTATTGCGTTGCATAAAGTTTTTTGTGTTTAATTATTATTAATATAATAATTGCGTTGTTATTGAGCCACCTGGGAATAAAAACGTGCAAGCATAACAAAAATTGGAACCTTAACTAAAGCTTAAAGGCACGGACGATGCGTCAGTACAGATTTGGTTCGTTGACTAAAAAAAGTATAATATGTCAAAGCAATTAAAAATGCATTATTATTAGCAACTATTTATTAAGATTGGTAAAGTTAGTGGAGGGACGGAATACCTATCATTCATTTTTATGTATTTGTCCTGTAAAAGAAGATTTCGAGATCTTTTTAAAAAGACTAGTGATAAATATTCCCCCACACGATGCCATTCCTCTCTTGTATGCATCTCGTATCATTTCCTTTGTATCTCATATCCGGCCAGAACTCAAACCTATGAATTTCTAATGGTAACGAATTTAAATTTTTAATAATTTCTACTTTCCGCTTTAGAAAGTGGAGTCGAGAGAAAATTACATTTTTACCATGTTACCAATTATTAAATAACTTCGACTTCATTTCATTAATTAAAATTGAAGAGAAATTATATCTACCAAAAAAGGTTTTAATAATAATTTTATTTAATATAAAAATGAGTTCGGTGTCTTGCGTCTAGATAATAAATGCGACAAATTCTGTGTTTACACAATTATTTTTTAATCGATCACTTTCGGATGGCTTGAAAAGCTTATATCATGATATAGGGCACAGTATCTTTTTAATTTTTTACATTATTCAAAATAGTTACAACCTTCAAGAGGATAAAATAATAGAAAGTGAAAACAGACGATTTAGTATATTTTGACGTCATAAATAATTGAAATCGAATTAATCGTCGAAGTTTTAATGAATCTAATATTGTTTAAAAGATAAGAAACAAATTAGTGTATGCGGTAATTGTTTTCGAACAGAAGTTATGTGTTAATTATTCTATAAATAAAATCGTAACATTAACGAGATTTTCTTTAAATAATAATTAGCGTTTTCAATTGCAGATTCATAAAGAAACTCTCCCACACTGTATTAGACGTTAGTTTTTTGTATTAAAAAAAATGTTGTTTTAAGTTAAGGGAAGCAAAAAAGATTTAACCGTCTACCTGGTATATGACCGGATGCTATATTTATCCTATCTTTATTTGCTTCGTTCAGAAATGTACGTCAAAAAGAAATATCCCTAAACACTTGAACATACTATAATCATTTCAATGTTTTAAAAACTGATTATCTTGTCCAAGGAACCATTTTAAACAGTCCAACACGAACTTGATCGGTTTTTATTATAACTGATTGAAACTTGAATTTCGAATAGGTTTAGACATAAACCGGTTTCTTAAACCAGTAATCGCAGAATATATAAAATTGACCAATGACCGATTTTGCAATAACAGTTACATGCAGTTAATCAAAGACTTTAAAACTGATTCAGTTTCAGATCAAAACTAACCTAGCACAAATAACTTGTAATCAATGATAAGAAGTCCTTTTGATTTTCCAAGGTTAGCTGTATTTTGATTCAAAAGTAAAAGTATATCTATCTATACATATGGTTTAAAGTTAAGCCTGATTATTATTGATCGTTGGTAATGATGTTATTTTGTATGCATAAATGTGGTATAGTTGAACACGCTGACTTCGGGAAATATTAGTATTAGATAAGAATGATTTACTGTGCGTAACATTGTCTGTTTATTGAGGTAGGTTGCAGATTAACAAGGACCTTCACACTACACGTTCGAAAAGAAGTTATCTATAAAAACAAACAAACGTTATTAATTAAGTACAAATTGACTTAAATGTGGTCAGTTTTAGTAAAGCAATACAAAAATTATCATAAGGATTACAAAGATGCGACGTTTTGAAATGTGTAGAAGTTAACAATGACAATACGGCATCAACCTGCTTTCTTGTGTGCGCCCACTTCTCACGACTTACGACTGCAGTGTTTATTCCATTCCGCTTTCTTGATGTATACACATCACGTACATAATACATACATAAGAACTACGGAAACTTCATTTTAATTTTAAATTAATCAATACACAAGAAACAGCCAAAGTAATGTACTTTTATTTGATTATTAAAACGAATAAAAATGTCAATAAGTAAAGTATGTAGAAGTATTATATAAGAAACTCGAAATTCACTGCAGAACAGGAGTGTGAAATGTCAGAATGTGATATGAGACTGACTACAGTGATTATAAAGTTTATAGGATACGCGTATCAAAATACGTATCACCGTAAGTCGATTGTTAACATTTCACGAGTGAGATACGAAGAGGATTCGTATAGAATCGCACAACTTGTCTGTATTGTTTTATATGTATTTCTAAGAGAGTATATTTTGATGACAGAATTCAGGCAATAGGTAAAACTAGCGAGCAAAGAGCAAGTTCAATATGTAGTGTATTAATAATACTGTAATGTAATAAAAATCGTTATCCTTTTTTACCTAATTTTATTTATTTCAGTCCACGAATGTAATATAAACAAATGCTTGTAATGTTTTCTTGTTAGTTTAGTTTAAGGATTTTGTTTCAATCAATGACGAACGTTTTAAACAATGCACAAAAGTGAACTATAATGAAGTATATATTAAAAAAATATATATATCTTGATTTCTTTGAAAATTAATATTGGTTTTCAAATAGATTACATTTATTAATATCTACTCTAATCGATTGATAATATACTCCAGTATATATTATATGATGATTGCTTGTACGTGTAAGAGATGAGATTAAAGTTATCCGTCCTTTCGCTCATCTGCGGTCTGAAAAGATGTTACAATTGATATATCTATTAAAAATAATTGATTTAGAAATTAGGAGAAATAAAAATAAGACAATATGAAGGAACATTGATTATGTATTTAGTGTGGGAATGTTGTATTTGTTACCACAATATTAGCTAGTTAAAAGTGAAGTACGTAACCATGAAATACTGACTAGGAGCCGTCATATGGATGAGTGTCAACGGTCGAGGGATGTACACCAATGAATTTACATTATTGAAACACACGTATATTCTCATAATTCAATGGGATGGAAAATCTAGAATGACTGGAAACAGTATACGCAGGAAAAACGACTTACCGAAGCGTATGAGTGTCAACAATGTCACCTACCGAGTCTCGAGCTCCTACTAAGAATTTCGGACCAGAAAATCCCTTGAACCTAGGACATCGTGGCGGCCTTATAAACTAACCGCTAGATCAACGAGAAACTGATCAACGTAATATAATATAAATTGGTTGTTGTTGGTAATATTAAAATACACTTAATTTCAAAACAATCGGTACATGAAAAAGTCTCCAATGATACTTGTAAATTAATAGAGACTAGGTTAGTTGTTGGAATCGGATATAAAAAATGCAGTAAAAATGATACTATACTTTCTCACCAATATGATATATTGTTTACAAGTTACGAAAGTCGCTAATTTGTGTAATCAAGCTGCACTTCGCTATAATAGGGTCACTTGAATTCAGTTTCGAAACAAACCGGTTGCTAACGTAGACGTCGCTCATTTATTACCATTCAATGTTTATTATTCATTGAATTTTTCGGTGGTAGGAATATACAAGTCCGTTGGGTTTGGTGCTGCTGAAAATCATGTGTTCCTGTTTTAAGCATGCTCAGACACCGAACGTAACTTACAATAAATAGATAAAACAAAAAGCAAAAGTCCTCTTACTACTTTGAGAAGGTTTGGACCTTATTTCACTTAAAGGGTCCACTGAGGGGTGAATACACCTGTTGCAGCTTCAGGTTTCTTCTTCACGAGATGGATTAAATCAAACAAATTAAGCACACAAAATGTAGAGGCGCTTCACGTTGAGCTAGTTTGAGCCACCAATCTTCGTATAAAACGCATTTGTTTTAGTGACTGGGTCATCTTGGCTCAGTAACAAATATAGACTTTCGAACTTCTTTCAGTGTTCGTATTTCCATATGACATACTCGTGAAATTGCAAAATAAATAAAAAAATGCGAATATGATCGTTTTAAGAAATGAATTTTGAATTACTAACGTATCCCTTCTCTGTTCGCCAATTTAGCGCTAAATTGAGGATATCTAATGCAATGCGTCTAATCAAGTGCATTAAGTGCGTACCTTTGTGAAAGAAATATATACCGTACACTAGTCGTATAAGATATGTAATCTCTGACATCTCACCTACAAAACATAAACAATATTAATTGACGGCTAACTCTAGTATCCCGCGCTCATTGGACGAAACACATAGTGCGCACTTCCTTTTCTTCCTGTTGCATACTTCCGTCCCGTTCCCAATCACTAGCAAATTGTAGGGAAACGAGAGGAGAAATGTTAAATGTCAAAAAGATATCGAATAAGTAAACTATATATGTACAATAATAATATAATAAGTAAAAAAAAAATAAGATACTTACAATCAGTATTGGTGATTGACTGAAACGTCCCTCAAATAAAACATTCAGTTGAGCGCAACTTAACTTTGTAGTTGTATATTTTTAACAGGCAAGTTTAGTTTAAGCCTTCTTATAAAGTAAAGTCACGGTTCACAATAAACTTAGAAGAGTTAACGGATTCTTGCCACACCGTGAACTAATCTTTGTATTCGCACATTACTCTCCCATGATTGTTCGCTCACAATATTTCGGACCGCTTTCGTAATTTCATGTTGCTATTTATTTTAGAGTAATTAAAAAAATAGATTAAATCGTATGATAATATTTTTACTTTTGGACCACATATTATTCAATTTTATAACAATATATATATATTATACAACACGTTTATAACAATTTATAAGGAAAAATATTAATATTGTAATGTCTAAAATATGATTGAGACAATTTGACTAATTCAACTAAAAATAAAATGCAAAAAAAAAACTTATAAAATTAAACATAAATATACCACTGATTCAATATTTAGGTTCAACCGAGAAAACCGGCAATTTTCTTTTTCATCACCTATAACAACAGTTACATATTTAAGCTCAATGGTATAAAATATGCTCATAAAAATAGTATATATAATAAATTTAATGATAATACAATAATACATTAATTTTCCTTATAGTACCTAGAATACATTTAACTTTTCTCACATACATAGTTATCGCATAAAAGTAAAGCGTGCAATTTATTAAACTAGCACCAATTTTTACAAATAGGATCCTCACTAATATACTGCATACAGAATGTAGAATCATCATTCAAATTTAATACACGAGAAGGTAAAATTTACTGAAAAGTAAGTGTAATTATTTTATCGTCGATTAACATACACTTCTGAGAACTTTCGATTACAATTATTGCGTGACCATTCGCAAAGTGAAATTTGTCATTTTATCTGACACGACATTGCTGTTGTTGTGAGACAACCAAGGCCGAGGTTTGTTGTGTATATGCTACAATATATATAATTTTAGCACAACGCAAATATATACATTTTTTAACAATCATTTTACGACGTCTCATAAAAAAATTATAAAAATTATTCAATGAATGTTTTTCATGAATAGTGATAGTGATATTTACACAAAATATTAAATATAAATTATTTGTAATATTATCATATTTTTTATAATGAAGGTTTTAGTTTCCGCTGTTTCTACAAGTCTACATTCATATGTTTATATAGATTAAATATCAACAAGACATTTCTCGGCCTCGAACCACAGGTGGTTTCTATTTTTACCCCACCAAAGGGGTGTTGTAACAGCTCCGTTTACAAGTAGTCATTTATAAACGTACTACTCGTACTACTGCTAAATAATACTGCTTTAAACTGCATATTATAAACGATAATATACTAAAAATGTATCTAAACCATACTAACTTTGTTTTTTTCGTACAAAAACACGACATAAATATAGTATATCAAATTTACTGTGCCTTATTTCTTACTATGCCTTGTCATTATTTTTTCCCTGAACCTGTTACCGTAAATTGGATGCGTATTTCAGATCAGACAGATTTTCGTAATATGATTAGTTTGATTTAATTGCAAAATTCCATCAAAGCACCATTATTTCGCTTCTTCTATTTCTATTGTTTTCCCCGTTACTTATACTTGTAAATATTTAATACTAGTTTTCGGCCGCAACTTGTGGCTCCCACACAAGGTAAGTCACATACCCTTCCTTTTCTGTATCACAGACAACCTTTGAGCAAAATTTAATTTTGAACGGTAGAGTAGTTACGACGTGAAAGCGTAATAAACAAATAATAAATAATTTTCATGAGTAATAAATAAAAGGCGCTGTAGTAATATTAATCATTTCTCACATCTCCAATGCCCTACCGACTTTGGGAGCTAAGTTATATTTTTCCTGTGCCTGTAGTTACACAGTTACACTCGCCCTTCAAATAGAAACACTAAGTATTGCTGTTTGGCGGTAGAATATATGACGAGTGGGGATATCTACCCAGGCGGGTCTGCACGAAGCCCAACCACCAAGTAAAGTAAAATTGTTGATTTATAACGATCTTAAATACCTTTTTTCTTTGACTTGTGCAACGCTTATTACAGACTAGTGTAATCTAAATACAATGTAAGGAAGTTAGTATTATATAAAGACACACTGCATTGAACGTGCAGCTTTAATAAAATTATTCAATTTTGCAGTTAGCATTTTTAAACATTTTATTTATCCGGCAAGTACAATACTTAAGGGTTTTTGAACCCGATACCTTGACCATAAAGCTCTACATCCACAGAGGTTCGGTAAAAGAACCTTTGCTCGCTAGCTATTTTCCATTTTATTTAAACATCATTAGCTTTTAACTAAGGTTAACGCAAGAAAAATATTTAAAACAACGATATTCTAGATTGAATAAAATATGTATAATAATTTTGTAGCTATGTGCGATGGACGGTTAGTCTAATAGCCGTATGTTGAGTTGTGTGAGTTGTAAGCACGAATGTGTGCGTAGAGGAAGAACGTCGGCATTGCAAGGTGATCGGGACGAGTCCCATGCGCACGCGCAGCGCGTACTCGACCCTAGGCCATTGTTCCGATACAGGTTAAAACGTCGGTCTGAAACCACATGACGTGTACAATTTGAGCGTAAACTTTTTATAAAACTTCCAATTTAAATTTTTAAACTTTTCTTGAAAGTAAATGTTAAATTTATTTTTACACCAATTGCAAATTAATTAACGATATTCCTAGCAAGTAGTTATGGCGTATGAAATAGTGCTGATTTATAAAACAAAGAAACTACTACGACGCTATGATACAATCGTGGATATGTCATAGAATAATCTGAACAACATTCCTACGTGCTCAATCACATACAGTTGCAAGCTGCAAACTATAAAAGCAGCGTTGGCGTTTTAATGTTCGAATTCCATACAATGAAAACCGTCGTTAATATTGAAGGATAGTCTTTCCCTACATTTAACGATAACTTAGGTTTTTAAATTATTTTCCCAATTACTAAACCTTGAAAAAATATATATTTTTAATGATACAGCGGCGGATATACCAGGAGGCTGAGTAAAATACCATTTATTTTTTTAAATTACTTTTAAAGTAATTGAAATATAGTGAGCAAAAAATTTGCAAAATTAAGAAGTCTTTATGTGTGGACCAAAAGATTTTAAAATTAATATCGTTAGTAGGTGTAAGAACGCCAAATATTTAACACCTTATACTTGTAAAATTTGTAAATCACTTATTATTTTTATAGACAAATACAATACATATTTGAAAACTATTGTTTGTTTCCCCGTATGCCTGTTCATGGACGTATATTACGGATAAATTAGTGAGGAGTAATAAAACCAGGTATCGTAAATGTGACCCTATGTTAATAGTGTATAGGATATTAAAAAGGAGGGTTGCCAGAACAAAAACTTTTTTATCTTGCGTTGAACGACCACGTTCCAAAGGTTTTTATTTCGTTTTTGTTTTTATTACTTTTAGTACTTCAAGCTTTATATTTTTGTTTGTATAAGAAATTATTTTGGCGAACCATAATGTTCCAGTACAAAAGATATCAACGGGATCTTTTTTGATATGTTCTATGAGTTGCGTTTAATCACTATTTTATAAAACTTCAATGACAAATATTCATTTAATGAGGTATTTAGAAATTTGCAAATATGTATTACAATTTACTTACTACTAGTAATTGACCTTATGTACGTCCTAATTTTCTGAAATTTCACAGATATACAGTTTTCTATTGATTAAAATATGAAAATCGAAATTTTACGTTTATCGTTTTATTTATTACATATATTTGAAAAGGCGTAAATTTTCACCAGCAAACAATACTCTAGCATTACGAATGACCGCATCTTGACCGCCATTCGAGCAAGAGGCAATGATAACTTATAATAGTAAATTATCATTACGTCCTACTCCAACAGCACTTAAGATTCTTGCCGACTAAGATATTCATAATTAACTCATTGCCAAACATCAGTTTAAAGTGACTGTTAATTGATTACAGAATTTATTCACGCCGTACCCAAATATTTGATGAACGTAAACGTCCGTCAGACGTGTGAGTTCGAGCGAAAGTTCGGTAGACAATGGTCAGTCAGGCAGTTTTAATTGCGTACGACGTAGGCGAAAGTCTGATTCTGACGTTTTCAAGTCATTAATGATGCGCCTATTTAATGGATAGTATACTAAATAGTAGCTGTATTTTGTGACTCTTTTTTTTGTTTAAATATGAAGAGTTATAATGTATTTCATTGAGGATATAACTCAGGTTAGCTCAGTGAGTCGTAATCTTTATTTTTTTTTCTATTAATAGACTACAAAAGCGTTGTTCCAGCAGTTTGATATTGTGTGAAACAAAATTACTACTAATGTTATAATCTACATATTTTCAATAAAAACATACATATTTCTTCTTTCCGTTAAATAAAATGCGAATTATTTTATTTGACTAAAATAATATTCAATTAAATAAAACACAATGATACGAGTAACGTTGCTTCCACATCAAGAGACGAGGAAATGTTTTTTATCTAAGTTACGACGATCTGACGCCAACGAGAGGCGGTTCAGTAATTTAGCAAGTGGCACGTACGATAAGTTAGGAGTAGTTTTTTAAATGTCATCTATTTCCTATCTTAATAGATAATATACATTTGCGTGTGCTGTTTTAACAACCAGATGTGATTTTAATCAAAGTGAGTGACAGATTGACGTTAAATTAACGAGATGTTAGCGTCATTTACAGTATTTTTTCATGCTTACATTTATTTTATTGTTGCTAAGATTTTGTTGAAGTCAATATACTGTTCTAAAGATTAGGTAAGAAGATAATATTGTTTTCATATATAAAAGGAGTGTTTCAACTTTTACAACGTCAAAATTGGTTTCATTACAATTATATATATTAATGTAATTGTATTTAAATTGAATTTAATTAAATAAAACTGGATATCCCTGAGCTCATGATCAAAAAAAAAATAATATAAAAAAAGACGAAGTGAAGCAAGTTTGAAGTGATGTTGATTAAATTAAAAAATATTTTCAGCTTTGAGAGTAAATTGATTTACCAATTTACATATAAATATTTCACTTTAGGTGTTACTGGTATACATTTAAATGTATATTATATTACGTAGTACCTTTGTAGCAAACATTAGTATTTATTCTCGACATTTATTTCAATACGAATCATTATAAAAACGACGAGCGATGAACTCGAGTTGAAGGAACGTCGCGCTCGGATGGCTGATCACTCTCGACAATTTATATACAACAAAAAACATCACTATAACAAGGGTTAGTCTTACGTTACACTACGAATAGATCCGTACTCGTGGGAATCGATAATTACTTATCGATATAAATGTGATGAAATTGGTTGCAGCACTATAATTAAGATGTCGTATTGCGTCGCATGGTTGGGATTGTAAGACATGATTACTTACTTTGATTACTTTTTTATACTTTTCCTTTAAACCTCAATGTATATATATTTAGTAGTAATATTATTAATAGTTAGTAATATTAGTAAATAAATAAATGTTCATTAGCTTATTGTATATCAACAAACACACAAAAATAAAGTTGGTTATCTATTTACAAAGTATTTGTAAATAATGATTGTAAGACATGATTACTTACTTTGATTACTTTTTTATACTTTTCCTTTAAACTTCAATGTATATATATTTAGTAGTAATATTATTAATAGTAGTAATATTAGTAAATAAATAAATGTTCATTAGCTTATTGTAAATCAACAAACACACAAAAATAAATTTGGTTATCTATTTACAAAGTATTTGTAAATAAATAAATGTTCATTAGCTTATTGTAAATCAACAAACACATAAAAATAAAGTTGGTTATCTATTTACAAAGTATTAGTAAATAAATAAATGTTCATTAGTTTAATGTATATCAACAAATTTACAAAAATAAAGTTATTTTTAAGCTAAGACAACGATCTCTATCGGACAATCCGTGGTTAAAAGACATGAAATTGAATAAGCAGTGGGGTTAACGAATGTTTAATAATACATACTAATTAGATAAATACACAATACACTTGTAAATGTACTTATAAAAACTCTTTCTCATCAAATACTATAAATAAATTTATTGTATGTAGTGAAGCTTATATAAATAATCAAATGTCTTGCCACTACTAAAAATATATTTTATGAAAGCTCTACAAACTTTAAATTTAAAATGATTTCTATTGGCAAGAGATTTTTAATTTATCAAGTTATAAATGTGATGATAAATTGATATTCAATATTATATTCTGATGTCAATTAAATTGATATAAAACCTTATATTAAATACTTTTTTTGATATCAACAACCTCTGTGATATATTTATAACATGTTCAACCAGAACGTATAAATAATATGCGTCTTTGCTGTTCAATAAACCGCCAAAGCTTAATGTGTATAAATATTTCTACGAACCATCTTTATACGCCTCAAGACTAAGGGATCGTCAAGCTATACCGGTTTATAAACGACTTAAAAATGCTAAGAATCAACTATTATGAGTCTACGAGCACTAACCAGCGCGGTAAACTGAATAAAAAAATATATAAATTGTACGGGTATGTTTTTAATGCAATACGTATTTTCAGTTACTAGTATTTATGTACATGTTTATTTGTCCTGGAGTGCTAAAGATAAACTCTCTCAAAGGATCGATTTTATGAAATTTTAGCTTAAAAGCTTCAAAACTCTTTTTTTAGTACGACTTCATATACCGTAAGAAACAGTTTCCTCTAAATTATAAATCTCTTATCTTATCCTAGTTGGCCGTCAGGTTTTACATATAAAAAAGTAGCCTTTGTTCCTCCTTGGAATTCAAACTTGCTTTATACTAAATTTCATCAAATTTGGTTCAGTTGTTTGCCCTGAAAAAGCAATTTCTAATATTAATACAGAAGTTTGGATATAAAGCACAAATGGTCCAGTAGTTAGAACACGTCAATATTAACAGATGTTTGTATATTCTAGGCCAGGCAAGCAGTACCTACTGAGATTTCATTAATTTGTGTGTATATTGGAGTAGGATGGTGGAAATCCATTAGCAGTGTAACATTCACACAGGCTGTTACTTTACTTCATGTTTCCAGTCAGGAAAAAGCGTGATATACTATAGGTACGGTATACTCAAACAAATAATTGTCAATATAGAAAATACTTTTGAATAATACGAATAATTCTAGTCATAGGTGATCAATGTTTTTCCCAGAAATAAAATAGGTATAAGGAATAAAAGGCACGCTTATCCCTCGAAGAAAGCTCCACCAACACACAAACAAATACAGAATTAGACCGATGATATATGTCTTCTTGTTATGTAAATACATTTTCTTACAGTTTGTGAGTAGGATTTTATTCTTTTGTTTCAGTACGTTCCTATATAATATCTCGACTTTGTTCCTTAAACCGCATCAACCTCTTTTCGCAAGACGATGTCAGGGCGGTTCACAGTATTGAAAAATTGAATAATTTAAAACTCGAACTTACGCAGTCGACTACCTGTCGCCGCGCGCCCGCCACTTTCTTTTCCAAGTAAAAGCTGTGATAGCGTACATAATACGTGTGTTTACTGGTCGTGACAACTGCTAACTTGAAATCGTGTTATAACCAAACCGAATTATTAATATATTTATTATATTTTAAGAAAGTAAAGCTATAAAATTTTAGTTTATGATCTTTGATTAATTCGTTCAAAACTTTAAAAATAAATCAACTTTGGAGAAAGTCAAAGTATTATATGTGTAATTTCTAAAGTAATTTTACGTATTATTGAAAAGATTACGTATAAAAGAAATATCTGTTGATGGGTAGTAATGAAGTAAATAAGAAAATTATATTCCTATTAGTCATAAGTCATTAAAACAAAGCACCGTTCAATTAAACGTAAATTACCAGCTGATGATAGAATTTGCTAGAATTTCTAATCGTTCGTATCATTACCTGTTTCTCACGACTAATGCCTGTTGTTACGTTCCACAAATACCGATGACAAAGCTATCTGACGGAATTCCGGCGTCGACAATGTTATTGTTATGCGTAAATTGATCTTAAACAAATACAAGGAAAGTAAATAAGTATATTCTATTTTTAAGTCGTTACATATAAATTTAAAAATACCTATAAATATAATATCCATATCATATGGCCGTTAAGGGGTTTCGTTGTCTGGAATCTAATCAGGTCAGGGTTACAATAAAAATGCTATGACATCCGATTTGAACCGACATGTAAAACTTCAGTTCATTAGAATAAAAATGTTCTTCAAGTGGTCAAGATTTTATTTAAATAAACAAACCTAGCTAGTAAAATAAAAGCTTGTAGAAATGGACGACCGCATGTTATTTCTGTAATTGCGCTCTATCGTACTACAACGTTTTTTTTATTTAACATAGTTTTTCGCGGTCACAAAATAAAGCCACCGACAGATTGTGAGCGCGTAAGTGAAATAAGTGGGTTAGAAAACATTAGCTACTTTGTAAGACAAAATATTAATGCAATAAACTTTGCTCACGTTAGATATCAGTGAATTGAGTTAATTTTAATATAATATACACTATGTGTTTACAAATATCATATTATCAAGACCACATATATTAAGGTTATTCTGTAGAGTTAAAAAAAAAACATAAGTTAAATTTTGTATTTAATTAAATATGTAAATAATTGAATTTATAAACGTTAAATATAAATACAATCACTTCCCTTACGATTTCGCGTTCTTGTTGTTCTACTTTACGAAAATTTGTCTTTTCAGAATGTAAATGTTGACTACATGTTACCAACATTAACATTCTAACTTATACTTGATTATAATTTACAATGACTTTTATTTATATATATAGTGACGTACTTTTGTTATGATACAAATTATGAACGTCTTTTATGAAATAAAATTGATATACATCCGTTGCACATGCACTACATATAATTTATTTATTTATTGTTGTTTATGTTCTTCAAATATTAGACAAATAAAAGTGTCAGATACTTAGGTTAGTTTAACTAGTAAAAGTAAAGCATGTAAATGTTCCTCTGCTGGGTTTGAGCTGTCGCTCATTTTTTATTTATTTTTTAATAATTTTATACCCACCTTATTGAGTGAGTAATCACTAGTGACCACTGCCCACTGTACGAAAAATATTAATCATTCCTCAACTTTATTAATCAAGAATGCGTCACCGACCTTGGGAATTAATAAGTTATGTCCCTTATGCCCGAAACACAACAATATTAAGTATTGCTGCTTTACAGTAGAATATATAGTGAGTCGTTATATACTTACCCAGACGGGCTCGCACAAAGCTCTATAACCAAGTCTTGTATTCAAGCTTTGCAGTTAAATTAAATCAAATTAATATCCTTAATTAAATTTGGAGAATTTTTTTATTTATTTATTTTGTCTCAGACATAGTCCATATTTTAATTTTAGTATTACATGGCAACCTTATAATTAATGTTAGTAAAAAGAAATAATAATAATAAAATCAAACAAAAAAAACAGAACCAAACACAAAAACAATAATCAAAACAATTACACTTATAAGATTTTAAATTAACATGGTTATTTTTATTACTATCAGTATTTAAAAAGGGATATTTTTATTTAGTTCACGAGACTGTCTCGTGAACAAGACATTCGTAGATAATGTCGAAATATCGAGCTCCACCAAATAAAAATAAAAGACATGGTAAATATCTCGTTTTAAATACTAATTACAATAATGTATTGTGAAATTGTTATTCCACCTCGCTTCTGCAATGCAGGGCGGTGGACGCATGTGGCAGATTTGTGCTTGTTGTGTGTGTGCTTGAATCCGTAACTATTGATCAAAATTAATCATCTCATTTCTGATTAGTTTAATATTTCAAATATGGAATCGATTTTAGTCGATCGAATTATTTTAATTTTGATATGTTTAATAAATACTAATTTCGTTTCTTACTCTATGTATTTATTTATAATAATGGATGTTACTATGCTTACATGATTATAATAAGCTGGATAATCTGTTTAGTTTTTTGCATTGTTATTATTTGTTAGAGCAATATATATGTGTGTTATTTTAATATAAACACACAAGTAAAGCAAAGCCGAAATACTTAACTATTTGTTCTGTATTATTTATTGTGTAATATATGTTCGTTTTGTAAAAAAGAAAATAATTTTAAAATTCTATTTTATTCTAATTATTTTATACAGATAAGAGTTTCCGAATTATTTGCTTGTTTATAACAAATATTTGAAGACGATAAGACACTTACCTTACCCTACAGAGAGCAGGTTGATCTTGTATTAATCAATTATCTCCACCCTTGAGTGATGTTCAGGAATGAGACCGGTTTCTTTGTAGAGTTATCCTTAGAGGATCATCTCGCCGACAAAAATAAAAGAATATTTTTCACGTTTTATATATAACTGCTTTTGATCAGTGTTTTTACTTATCAACATTCATAAGTATTTTAAAAATAATTAGTATAATCGTTATTTTGATAAAGTTCCTAATACCTATTCCAATTATATTGTATCCAATTAAGCACGGTTAATATAAAATTGACATTATAAGACTCTATATGTTACGATATAATTAATATTCTTTACCTTAAGATTTTCTTAATTAGATTCTGAATTAGATCGGAATTGAGAAATTTCCTTAAATTAAAATAATATGCTTGCAAAGTGGAAATATGGCGCTAGTATTAAGTGATGTCATTATTATAATAAGTTTCTTTTTGTCACATGGATTTAATCTTCATTCTAGCTACCGGATTTTTGGTTACGAAAAATCATTTGAATTGAAATAGTTACCATAATTGCGTAAAAAAATACCAAAAATATGCCTGACACTACTGATTAGAAGCCTAAAAAAATACTTACATTTATATGTGTATATAATAGTATATAAGTGATGGGAATATCCAAAATATATGTGGTGGAGTAATTCCCAGTCGTTCTTAAAAGGATATGCTTTTCTCTTTCTATATCATATATAATAAACTGGTTTTAACTAGAATTAACATATCTGTTTTATATTTATAAAATACGTCATATATATTGTTTTTTCTTGTTGCAGACCTATGTGACCGATCACACGGATGTGAACTCGCAAGCCATACTAGAGAGTTTAAACAGCAAATACTATTTCTACACAAGGACGAGGGGACTGTTCCGAATCTGTTACCCCAAGGAACGACCTCCTACAGGTAAGCCATTTTACAATAAGTGCCTTTTATTCCAAGTTTTAGGGCGAGGTCTGTTGTTAACAAGACGTCGCGTTCAAGTGACCGACATAAGGGACCCCTTGAGTGGCTCATATTTTAATTTAGTTTTTTTTTGTTATTTAAAGCAACAAGCTAAGCAAGTATAACTGATTCTTAAAACATTTAAGTTAATAAATATTGAGTACGGTGATATGTTTTTCCGAATCCGAAATCTGACGCAATAAAAAAACTGTTCTGAAGTAGTCAAAGTCTGTAGTCTGATGGTAAAAGTTTGCTTTTTTCTATCGTACAAAATTTCTTCAATCGTGTATCGATTACCTAAAAAAATATATATAAAACCTCAAAAATGCCAGTCACTATTTTGTTGTGTCATTAAAGAATTTCCATTTTTTTTTAAATGCAATGATTGCAATTTTTTAAGACGATTTCCCCTTAACGTCAATAATGGTCCTTCAATGTTTCATATAAGACGTTGCAATCAAATTCTATCACGCAAAAAGAGGTTTTCCTTAAATATTATGAATTAAGTCGAAACACTCTGATTAGTATTATTATTAAATATTGGTTCACTGTAAGTATTTATTTGTTAACATGTTACACATAACTATCAAATTAACTTGCCACATATTTCTAGAACATGCAATCCGTTTCATTACAGATTCTTAGTAAACAATAATTATTTTTTTTTAGACAAATGTCGAACATCAAGTAATTGATATGTTACTACATTAATATTAGTAGAAACAAAAATATTATTTAAAGCATGAATTGATATATAGTATAAAGTCATTGATCATGAGCTGAAATTTTTCAGTGGATAAAACACGTTAGCTTCAATTAGAAATGCCAGTTCAAATACGGACGAACTATAATAGTGACAGAAATAAGAGGGGAGACCTTGGAGACCTTCAGAAGGGAGGAATAATCTCCAAACCTTCTCCCCGAGAGAAGAGAAGGCATTTGCTAAACAGTGGGACATTAACTCGCTGTTATTTTATTTACTTTTAACTGAATACTATAAAGGCTTATTGGTACAAATCCATCAACATAATTTTTGAACTCTATGGCATTTATGAAGCACATTGATAAATAAAGGAGAATATTATACTTCTTAACAGAGGGCGACTTGTTATTACTATATCTGGCCAATACATACAAACATCTATACTATTAAATCAGACGTTATAATACTTGCTACTACATTGAGTACACAGTATTAATCATTGTATTTATCCTAATTTCACACACTTTCATGGTAATTATTAGAGCCTATTGGAGCGCAAAGTATGTCAAAGTTAAGCGAATATAGCGCTAACGTATATGAATATAGCAACTAAATTAGTCTGGCCATAAAACTACGTCCGCTGGAAGTAGTGTACGGTATACTAAGACAGGTGTTTAACTGCACATAGAATCGCGTTTTTAAATCATCATGACTATTATTTTCGCTATCTTCTTTTCTCCGTGCATTCGTTAATTGAAAAAGTGTTCTAAATTTGTACTTTAGTTTTTTTTATTAATTATTTAAATATAATGGCGTGTGTACTGGTTCAATTTTATCGTTCGGTTCAATTCGTTCGAAGATTTTGAATAAAGATAATATAACAACCATTCATTCATTCGTAGCAATAAATCTTCAGTAATATCTAGTTTGTATAGATTTTTAATTTTTTTTGTTTAATGCTTGTGATTTTTTTTTTTGTTTCAAATTTTTAGCTTTTAAGTATCGATGTCCCATTTGCACGAGCCGTTGACTAACGCGGATCTTAGTTTAAACAAAGATTGTTTTTCCGTATTTAATTTATGTCTGTCTGTTTTTAATACATCTCGGGAGCGCCAAATGAAAATTTTAAGAATTTTTGGAATAAGTTCGAAACTTCCATAGAAGGTCTTTCAGTAGCATTATATTGTAGGACATTAAGGGCTGCTTTTGATATCAACTTTGGTCAACAAAATAAATACCGAAATTCCAAATGGATTATTACATTACTGAATTTCTATTAAAAATATGTAATATTAAAAGAAAAATAGGTTTCGCGTCGGGTACAATTTCTCCACACAAACCGGTGTGAAAGGCATTCTCGGGCGAGTATTTAACCTGCGCTCTGCTGTTGACTCTTTAGCCTAGAAAATTACGCATTACGAATAGATAATGGATCGTCGGTACAATTATGATTAATTTTACTTTCCACGAGAAGGATTTCTTAGTGGTCAACCTTGCTATTTTCTCTAATACTTTATAAGAACTGATTAAAGTATCTAAACGCTACAATTCAGACATTAATTAGAAATATTATATTAAAAGCATTCTGGCAATTATCACTTTCACATACGTTAATAATTATAAAAGAACTATAAAATTGAATACGTATGTACAATAATTGATTAATGGAATGTCGTGTTTTAAGTGTTGCTATATTTAAAAAATCAGACACTCAAATAATTAACTTTTTTCAACCTTGGTGGATGATTTTTAAATAATTTTAAAATTGTTCTTCCTTCCACTTCCATTTAATATTTAGCGGTAATTAAGAGGTTTTTTTATATAGTTGACGACCTCTACAGTGTTACCGACATTTCCTCTGGGTTAATTGAAGGTTGAGTCGAAAGTAAGGCTATAATTACTCATCATATATTCAGTTTGCGTGGTCACGCCTTACCCGACAAGTGTCGATACAAGACCAAGTATTTAGGACGATATGCATATAATATTAATTCGAAGGTCTAGTCTGTGCTAATACGTGACTAGTTAAACAATCAATCCTAGTCTAAAACGGTAACATATTTAAAATGTTTTTGTCTATGGCAACAAATTAAAATAGAATTGAATTATGAAGCCATTGAAATATCCGCCACTTTTTTAATAGTTGATGTCTTAACAATAGATATTTGATATTTAATTAATTCTAACTTATCTAATGTTTACACTTAACTTTATATAAAAACTGTTCCCTGACACAAACCCAACGTACTTACGTAGATTTAGATTAGATAGATATAGATAGTAGATTTTCGAAATGTAGTAACATCAGAAAGTATTGGCGCAACATCATCGAAGAACTATAACATTGAGAAAACGGCATTATCAAATACTATTTAAGATATCATGGGTTGTCTGAAACGTAATCACTTCGAAGTCGATCGTGACATAACTCTCAACTTACTATTATTAAATATTATAAAACTATTGAAAAGAATTATTTTATCAGTTTCATTTTATATTACGCAGCGTGACTGCTTCTTTTCGGGGAAATAAATTAGGCATTGAATGTTTTTATTTCACTATATTTTTAAATTACAAAAATAGCAACGTGAAATGTAATCCAATATATGATCCAAAATAATAGGTCTTTTGTTACACAGGATTTCATTTAACTGGACTAATGTTTATTTATTTATTTTTTATATTATTCTGTAGAGTAAATAAATAAATAAAACTATTAATTTTTAATTTTAATGTTCATTTCCAAGTAGATATTTGAACACATTAGAGGAAGATTGGCGCCCCTGAAAACCTAACAATTTATCAACTACGTGCTGACGGTGAGTCTTTGAAGTTCATCAAGGCAATAGCTTACATAGTACGTGTGGCTACTGCACTAAGTGATAAGACACACATTTGACCAAGTCATACATATGTCTTAGAATAGAATTATATGACTTATTCTATCAAGGTTGGAGTTATAATGTGAATGGGAAGGTTTTATCAGGCTTACGATTTAAAATTGTTTCCTTTATTATTTTAGAGGTTATTGATTGATACGGCCATTTTATACCACGTGACATGTCACTGATGCTAATGATATAAACATGATATAAGCTTACGGAAATAAGTATTTTGTGTCGTCATTGAATTAGGAATTTGCACACCATTGTATTATGACAAGGTACAATAGACGTTTAAAGTCAAAACAAATGAGTGGTTCTAAAGTGTCAATTTGTTTTTCATTCATAATACAATCAATAGTATAGAATTTATTCGGATATAGTGATTAACAATGCTCGGAAATATTGCTACCAACCTTCGCTTACTATTTCCGAATCGAGGTTTCGACCTTGACCCCACACCTTCGTTTTCCACATCTATACAGTTTCCAATATCGATGAATGAAAGTTTTTTGTTACCAAACTTTTAAATAGAATTCACACAACAACTCAAATCGAGTAGGTTTCGAATCGTTATTTTACAAGATTTAATGAGTTACAAGTTACAACTAGTTCGGGGTTCGGGTGGATCAGTAAATTGTGAGGAATTAGCACGAATTCAATAGTTCTTCTCTTTATTACAACTTCTGTAAATACATAATATTCCTATGTATATTCATTGGAATTTGATTTCAATATAACTTAAGGCAGCTGGGTTTAAATCCTATTGAGCGTCTCCGAGTGTTCAATTTATCTTTGCATTCATTTTTGAGGTGCAGAGAAATATGAGGAAATCAATCTTTGATTAAACTATGATATTCATATAATAATACACATATTAAATGATACACATATTTACAGAACAGAAGTTTATGAGAATCCATTTCAAAGTGTGTTATTTTTAGTATAGAAATATTTGCTGTAAAATTATTGATGTATTTGATTTTAATTCACAATTTGAATTTATCATTGCGGTTTAGTTCATATTTTGATAAATCACGACGTGGTTTGTGGTTTGCTATCGGCATTTATTTTCTCTTTTCTTCGCTGTTCTACTTCGTGTTATAAAGACACGGGACTTCCGTTTGAGAAAGGAAATGCTTCTACATATTTGGCACTTCAGATAGATAAGTTTATTTCTCTTTTATCTTTAATGTAATTGAAAATCATATTATAATATATTTTTATGTGTATTGAATTGTGCCCGCGATCTGATTTGCTTGAAATTTAATGTGAAGGATAGCTAGAGATTTTTAACTGTAATGGAATAGTCGGCTTAATTTATAATTTAAAAATTAAACTTAAGCCGAGCGCCAGTATTGTATCAGAATAAAATTTCAATAAGTTTTCTATACCGTCAATACTAAAATTGAATAATCGCCCTCAGTGCTATTATTTTATTTAATAGACTGAAACAGACTCTTTACATTTCACTAAGTACGAATGTTTCATTATTTTTAGAAAGGTTATCCATATCCAATCAAATCTTTTGTACTTTAAGAAATTTTGTTAAATTTTTATTATGACTTTTTTAATACAATAAATTTTGGTAGCTCCAGATTGATACAATTGGATGACTAAAACATATGGACGTATTAACGCATCTGGATAAATATAATCTCACCAGAAATGTATTCCAATCTAAACCAAAAAACAACACGTACAGTCTCAGTTTCTTAATAAATTAGTCTTTACTAGTTATTTTACATATTTCAATATTAAAACATGAAAACTATTTTAGTTAATAGATTTTATAGTCAATAATACTTGAATAGCATACGATTTCGCGACAACTCGAACAGGTTGAGTAAGACCGCAAAATCGTTGCAACTTTGCAATGTATAAATTAATTCAACAGAGACATGCAACGAACATGAATGGAACGTACCATTTCTCTCATATATATAATTTTAAAAAAAACTCAACAAGGCTACATAAGTCGTTTTTAAGATTCACTACGTTTTTGACTATTTCTAAAATTGGTATCGATTTTTTTCAAAACGATATAAGTTCCTTACTTTCTCTTCTATTCTTTAAATGATCGTTTGGAGATTTCATTACCAATAAGGCAGAATAAACTCGAGAGTCTGATCGTTTTACTGAGAACGATTACAAAATGATCATAAATACTGCGAATACGACGTGATTCTCGATTACTAATCATTCGTTGCGTTACTTTCTCGATAATCGGAGAACCTCTAAGACTGTTCGTCCACTCACAGATACTATAACGCAAAATCGAATTGAATTTATTTATAGAATTTAAGAAGTACTTTAGTGTATTCTGTATGGCTATATAAATAAACACAAGATTTTAATTAAAGTTAAATAACATAATAATAATAAAGTGGCAAATGCGGTGATATGTCATGAAATATAATAAATTTATTAGTCTATGCTACATTGTTGGTTTGATTGTTACAAAGCGCTTAGCGCATCAACTGGACCACAAGCTTAATATGTACGTCGTACCAGAGTATCACAGGTGAAATCTTTGTTCCACAAACCGAGTGTGGACCGGTCCGGTCCTACGTGAGAGCAACAGTATTACTACAATATATTGCTGATATGAAGTAGAGATGATAGAGATAAGATTGTGAGATAATAATTAGATTCTAAGCCCACAACGTTTTTCTAACAACTATAAAATATTCTAGTCCTATACCTATCCAAAGAGACCAAGGAGCCAGCGATATCGCCTTAATATAATCGGCACACCAAAGATCATTGACAGTTCAGTTTAGCGAAATACCATGCAAATTGTTCACAAACGAAATTGACAATTCACGGTTAAGAATTTAGAACGCATTAGTTTGAGTTATATATTTAGTAAAAAGAAACATTTGATCATTCGCGAAGTATTGAAACTGTTTAAAATGCATCAATGCAGAAAGTGCACTTATTTATGTGTTGCTTGCACAAAGTCCTAGTACCAAGTAGATTTTCTGGGTAGAGGTGCCCCACACTCATCAGATATTCTACCGCCAAACAGCAAAACTTAGTATTGTTGTGTTCAATATGTAAAATCAGTGCAATATGTTATTCATATAAGACCATTGAGTAAAAATAATCCAAAATAGTAATCAAATTTCAAAATTTGCATTTATTACCATTCATTTTAAGCGTTTTATGCATAAAATACCGCTTACACTTTGCAATTTGAACCAGTTTTTCAACAGACAACATACGAACAGTCGAGGATATTACAAGATAATTGAATAAACGCACGAGGGACAAATAAGGGGGGGGTGTGCGGCATGATGTAAAACATTGCGGCCAGATCGCTTAACTCGTGTAAATCGCATCCCACTGTTAACAGTGAAATGTCAATTATTCTATAGTAACAAAAAGCTGTTTTATATTCTTACCTACAATTAGCAGTACCTACGTAAACATCATTAAGGTTTACTGTATCTAAGCCCATGCTGAAGTCTAAGCATTCCTTAAGCTAAAATATACTTTAATAGGCGCTGCAATTAACGTGGTGATTTAAAAGGCGTCAAATGGACAGCAATCCGCACATTCAAGCAGTTAAAGCCTCAATGATAAAGGAAATAGAGTTTGAAATAGCAAAGCAATATTAATAAGGTCAATTGCCCGATTAACATTTTCAAATAAACAACTTTTCGAGGCGAAATAAGCTATCAAATTTAAAATAATCCCTTTTACAATTACTCGTTTGAATTTTTAAATGTATAACTTGATTTTCATGCGTAATATATAAATTATACTGTAGATTATCTTTATTGTGCGCATAAAACATCAAAAAATAAAAGTGTATTTTACAAAAGGGATTTGTTTCACAACCATAAACTACTCAATGGGTTAATAGTCTTAAAAATGTTAATAATTTAATATGAAAATACATTTGTAAAAAGCAAAAGTGAACATGATTTAATTAAATTTTTTATTTTTTATTTATTGTGAGATCTTTATACAAACCATAATTTTGATTTTAATGAGTATTATTGAACGTAACTGAGTAAGATACCCATTCGCAATTGGAGATTAACACACATGATAGCTCAAGTCAATGCCCTAGGTGAAATTTTTTTAATGATGCCCCAGAAATCATCATCGAAGATTGTTTCTAGACCCCAGCAAGTAAATGATATACAATTAAAATATTTGAAATAAGAACATCTTCACTAATAGACAAGAAAGTATACCCAGGTAGTGTATACTGAGCCCTATTATCATCGCTATTAGTCTTGTTTAAACAATTAACTTAATTAGTATAGAGGTACCTGGCACAGACCCTACCCATAGATGGGTTTCTGGTGTACGGCCAAATAATATAGGTAGATACTAGTCAAACACATCCATAGACAAATAACTACTTTTTACTGGTTTGACACATTCCTAACAGTACCTATGATAATAGACGAACTGAAATTAGTATAAAATATTAACTGCTAAAATTCTTACCGGTTATTCTCGGCCAGAATCCACATTCCAATCCGGTATCTTCACGTTTACATAGTTGTAAAATGATATTTTGAAAGTGCTTATATTTTGGAATACTGATTTTTTTTTTTATATTTTTTAAATATAACTTAAAAAAATGTTTTATAGTGTAGGGCGAATAGGCCACGTTATGATGGTAAGTGGTTACCACCTATAACGTCGGGAGCTAAGATGTTATGTCCCTTCTGCCTGTAGTTTTACTGGCTCGTTCGCCGTCAAACCGGAACACAACAATACTAAGTATTATTGTTTGGTGGTAGAATATCTGATGAGTGAGTGGTTACCTGCCCAGATAGACTTGAAATTGACTGCTAAGAGAGAAAGTTGAGAAATATGATGAATTAAATAAGATTAACACAAGTAAAGAAGAAGACATACGAACTAATGAAATCTCTGTCAGCCAGTAAACAGTTCGGGTTCTGAAGCTGAAATAAATCCATTTAATTTTAAACTTATATTTTATTTAGGAGTTCAACATCAGTTTTTGTTCTATTGTTTTTTTGCTTCTGCGATTTTATTGCTTTCAATTTTTGTTATTAATATAATTTCAGCCTTTCTAAAACTAACACTAAACATATATATATATATTATATAAAATTATTTATGATGGAATATTTTTTGCTAATAAAATTGTTGACGTGATTAATATAATTATTTTAAATTTAAGTTTTTCTCATTTACGGCATTGAATTTACAACAAGGTCGGATTAGATTAGTAATATCCTCTAAAAATTCGTGTTGTAGTCACCATTATGTGGTATTATATTAATCTCTTGAAGTCACTCGTGTCACGCTAATAAATTACTATGCCAACTGATTACCGCGGTAGTAAAGGATGATTATGTTTACAATGATTACTCGTAAACAAATATAGTTGACGCAATGTCGCCCATTCAAGAACACCATTAATAAAAACGTAATTAGAGTAAGTCCACACAAGATTGTAAAATGTAATTATTCCTACATTAATAGATTTTATAGATGACCTTGATATATTTTCAAACATTGTTTCAAAGCTATTGCCTATAGCTCCAAATCCTTCTCAAAGGGAGAGAAGGCCTTTCCTAGAATTTAGATATTTAGCGGCCGTTACTTTACGTTTACTTTATTGCCTACGGGTTGACATTGGTAACCATTTATCATTAGGTAGTTGATACCTTTGCTTGGATGTGTTTTTTTATTATTAATTCCGACCAAACGATTATTGATACAGAGACAAAATTCACATGTTTTTGACATGACTATGGCCTATTGTGTGTTTAATACATGTAATGTTTCATGTTTAAATATGTATATAACGAACTAAATAAATACACGTGAACGTTATTCAAATGTTCAATAATACGATTTAAAAAAGGTTTGTCATATAATTAAGTATTCGAATCTTGACGCGAAGGAAGATGACCCAATCATTTAACTTACCACATTAAAGCCGTACGTTTAAATGTTTCACGAAAACTTTTTAAGAATCGCAGTGGCGATAGTTTCGCAAGCGTCTGGCCCTGGCGAATCTGAACCCATATCTGGCGTTTTGTAACTGACCGACGTACCGTGAAGGAATGTTCGCCTCATACTTAGGATGTGCGATAGGTGAGGCCTCCGACTTGCATGGACGTTTAGTTTTTAAACAATCTCTTTTATTATTAACACATTATCTGTTTGTATGTATGAGTAGTTCTCGGTTAACGCATTTATAAAATGTTATAATTCACATTGTGCTTGGCGGTGAAGGGAAACATCGTAAGGAAATCGTGTCGGATAAAAATCTGCCACATGTGTATCTGGTATTGGATCAGCGTGGTGGAATAAGCTCCGAAAGCTCGCTAGTAAAAAAGGCAATAGCCCGAGAAATAAGGCTAAAGGCTGCTACTTTTATTTTTCTGCACATGAATATATTATCTTTTTTTTTATAAAAGATATATTCATTATTTGTAAATTGTATCTTAGTTGTTAACCGTGGGCTACAATGATTTTAATTGAATTTTTGTTAGGTTACTTTTAATCTTATGTCATTTTTCCGTTGTGGAATAGGTTCAATCACACACATTTTCACATACATAAACGAAGTATATATATATATATTTTAACCAATTTTTCTAAACAATTATTATTAGGAACTATTGGTTGTTATTTAATTATTTCTCGTGAATTATAAGTTTCTAATCTAATGTTCGTAGCGAGAATTATGACTTCATAATTCTCGTCATCGTGTGTATATTTGTAATTTGTTATTCAAATGACCGTCCATTGAAATGTGATCATTGCACTATCATGACATATTCTTGTACGATCACGAATTATTTATTATTAATATATTTTTATGACATTATATTAAATTTTATTAGAGAAATGCGACTCTCTCTGCTTCAATATTAATTTAATATTGTAATCTGAAAATGATTATGTTTTAAACATTTAGTCAATTATATATCATATCATATATATCTTTTTAAACTATTCAGCTTGTATTCTAAAGTGAAAATCAGTTAACGCATTCATTATATATCATAGTTCACATTGAGCTTGGTTGTGAAGGAAAACAACGTAAATAAATCGTCTCAATTGAGTGTTTCTACGATTCGGTTACTAAATTAGGTATATAATTAGTTTCCGCCAGCGTGTGTCGTTTGGTTACGGGTGCTAAGGATTAAAAATGTCCTATGTGTTGTTCCAGACTCTTTTATCTGTGTTAAATTTCATTCAGATCTGTTCCACCGTTCTAGCGTGATTAAGTAACAAACGTACCTCTTTCCAAACTTTTGCTTTTCTAATGTTTAAGATAAGGCACAGACAAAATAGCTTAGTACCTTTTTGTCTGGTTGTTAACCGATTTTTCAGCACTAAGCTCTTATGTGGTTTAGAGTAGAGTGAACTGGCAGATATCCAGGCGACCTTTCCCTCTTTTTCTTTCATTATGTCTATTTTTTGTTCTTGTTTTGATTCACATGGGATTTTTAATAACAATTTTCTATCTCGTCATTTAATTTTATACACTATCCCAAAACAAGTTTCATGTTTTTAATTTAAAAAATGACGACTTCCATAAAACTTTCATCCCTTATTTCACCCCCTCAGATGTAGAATATCAAGAAAAGCTTAAATAAGAATCTATTCATTTTTAATCAGTAGCGCATAAATAAAGTTTCATGCTTCTAACTTTAAAAATGACGGACTTCTATACAAACTTTCAACCCTAATTTCACTCCCGTAGGGGTAGAATATGCAGAAACACTTAAATAAGTATCTACTCCTTTTTAATCAGTATCCCAAAAATAAATATTTCATCTTTCTAACTTATAAAATTACGGACTTCCATACAAACGTTCAACCCTTATTTCACCCCTTTATGGTGTAGAATTTCGTGGGTGTCATGATATGTTAGTTTATATGTGTACAGCCTAAAATATAAGTTTTAGGCTTCTAGTTCTAAAAATTAAATACTTTCAACAGCTTACAATCTTTCATCCCCATTTTCAACCCTTTACAGCACTTTTTTCCAAGTAAAGTATGTACTTTCTCAGGCTCTAGACTATTTGTGTACCAAATTTCATTTAAATCGGTCCAGTAGTTTTGGCGTGAAAGCGAGACAGACAGACAGACAAGAGTTACTTTCGCATTTATAATATTAGTATGGATATATATAGTATGGATAGTATGAATTAATAAACTAATTATAATCACACTAACAATTCACCTACATACCTAATAAAGTGCGAGTCGGAGTCGTGGACCGAGTTCCATGTACATATTTATAGGTATGTAAATAGCTAATAGATCTACCAAAAGGGAACGATGGTTGAAGATATTTCCCTTTTTTCAAGTTTTTTAAATTTTCCAATGTAAGCAGAGCCCTGCTCCTAAGCAAAATGTACGCAGTGTGGGATCAATTTATATTGGAAGGTAAATCTCTTTTTTTATATATATGTATATTGAAGATCTTATAGTATCATATAAATGTATATTGAAGATCTTATAGTATTATTAATAGTAACATAATTACCAACAATAATTATGTCACAATTATGACCGAATGTCTAAACAATATGTCTAGTCTTATTAATGATGCAATTAATGATTAAACGACTTTATTAATAGAAACGTTCATTAGTAAATATTAGAACATCGTGATTGGTGAACAAATAGTGTGATAGACACGCACTTGTAGTTTAATACCGTTACTTGACCGCGTACATTCCACTTATATATTTAAACTTATTTTTATACGAGAACTGTATATTGTTAATAGTTTATTTATAGAAATATTTATACGCCATATATGAATATAAATACATATTTAATATAAAGATTGTCGCGTGTCGAGATAAGTCTGTTTTATTTTTAGCGACTGTAATACGCCTAAATTGTATCGCACATATCAGCGTGGATGAGGACCTTTTTAATGATTTAAATTCAATGAATAATACAAACAATTTCTAATACTACTAATACTATTTATTTAAAAACAGGTAATGTATTACTTTACGTTCTGGTTTGAAGGGTGATCGAGTCAGTGTACTGATAGTTGTAAGGCCCTTGTTACATTAACAAAAACAGTGGCCACAAGCGTTAAAGTGAACACATGCCATTGTGTAGCCATAGCCTTTTCTTCATTCTGTAATAAACTGGTATAATTAGATAATGATTAATAATTGGACGGTATTGTGCCGCAATGTTTTAACTGGCCGACACAAACAAAAGTTTAAGAGAAGTGAAAAAAATGTTATGAAATGTTTTTAAACTAATATTCAAAACATTATAATGATCTGCAGACATAGTTAATCAGAGATGGCATCACTATGGAAACAGAATACCTCTTCTGTTTTTCTTGGATACAGATAAAATAAGAAATAATCGGAAAATGGATGATATATTAACATATAACAGGCCTATCTGTTGGTAATCAGTAACTTTAAATGCAAGCTGATGGCCGTCTTGATGTGAATATTCACACATTCGTGTCTAACCTCAAGTTTAATTTCCATACGTAAGTCCGTCTCTGCGATTATATTAGCCTTATTACCGAAGGAATGCAAATGAATAGTTGCATGTCTTAATATGCACCAACGGTATTATTCTGCAAGAACTCACTTCGTATCTCAATTGTGAACGATAAAAAACTGACAGTGAAATGCTATGATCTGTATGTTTTAATTATGATATGGTCAATTCCGCATATCACTTTATGTTCACGATCGAGTTATGTTGTGAGTTTCGAGTTCTTACAGAATAGCTTTACTGTTTCTGATTATTATTTTTGTCATGTTGGAAGGAGTTTATAATTCATGGTTAAAAAATTATGAAAATAATTAAAAATAAATCATATAATTCAGTATTTAAATTCCTGTTCGAAATATTAATCGTCCGAACAAAATTATATATTTAAAATACGAGTTTGACTGTAATTCGTTAAAAACATCGCAGACATACTACATTTTTCACACCATGTATAGTCGGACTCGTTCTCTTCAATATGCCAAATGCGTCCTTACAATTAGCGACAGGTGCTTTAAACATCGGAAAAGCGTAGTGAAAGTGACACCAGTCATGGATACTTGGCGGGAAAAGTTACATGAGGCCGCCATTTTGTATTTTCTTTCCGGATATTTTTATGTTAAGAAACTTATACAACAATTATTATTCTCTTACACATAATAGTTAAGTAAATTTTCTGAATAAAATTTTAGTTCGACTAATTGTTATTATTTTATTTGTTCATCGGTGTTACCACATTGGAAAATAGAGTCACGGTTGGAAGCATAAACTTATAGTATATTGTAACATTGTAGACATGGTATTACAACAACGAAATTATGCGTTTGTAACCATCAATATTTCCCACTTCAATGAATGTTTAGATTGTTATTCATACGGAACTCTTGTTTACCCTACAAACAGTGAAGCATGTCGGAAAAATAAGTCACGACACAACAAAATAATAACTAATAACATATACGATGACTCCGGAACACGGAAACTTTAAAATAAAATTACATATGAGTAATTCACAAATTTACATACATTTAGCGTTACGACATGACTGTAGAATTAGTTTTGCATTAAGCATTCATATTTACTTGAGATTCACGTGTTTTCTATTGTTTTAAATGACTTATGATTTTATGTAACTCTTGCATAAGTTTAAAGAGTTTATGTACCGGTGGTATGCTGGGTCGTTTCCTTATTACCGATCGTGTGAAAGGTGGGCGGAGGCTCGGGCTGTTTGTAATGTTCAAATTATTTAAACTAACTAGTATTGATCACGTCATATCATCTAACACGGTTTCAAGTACTGAGAAGTTAAGAGATAGAGTAAGAAGAGTTAGTGGCTATTTTTCAAGGTCCAATATGAGCGCCAAGTATCTTGTATCTACGTTTATAATTTGAGGAAAGCGTTTCATTTGCTTTAGATTGACTTAGGATTGACACTGTCACTTCAATTCAGTGTAAGTTTTTTTAAATGTATATTTCGTTTATTTCACCTTATGACAAATATTTTTCTCAAAAACAAAATTTGATTCTGTGTTTAATAAAGCTGTGTATTTGAGATGTTATTTTCTTCAATATTCCTTGCGATTCGCTCATCTATTGAATTTGTGATGACGTCAGTTTCGTATTAATTGTATCTGACGCACATCTCTTCCCCCCTTTGTTTTTTGTAGTGTAAAACATGGTTCATGTAATACATTAATCATAGAAGCAGTATCAGTCTAGCAGTTTTTACAACATCTCCGAAGTTTGAATGCCGATACATATTTGGCAAAAAAATTGAGGTCTTCCACGCTCGTGTTACGTTTCCTTTTACGTCGTCAATATATAATTTTACACAAAAAAGATTTAAAAAAAAACAATCTATATGTATCGTGTAACTTAATATTATAGCATGTATGTCTGTCTGTGTACGAATTTAGAGTCGAAATAATTTCAAATACAATACACAGGATGACGTTACTATCAACCGAATATGGCAGCAAGGTAGCATAATGATTAAAAACTCATAGATGTTGGCAAATTATTTAAAGTAATCTATTTAGTTTATTGGTTTAGAGTTGCTACTTTTAAATTAATAATCATGATTATTGGTCTTAGAGCTATAGATGGAAACTGAATAATAACTGGTGAGCGGGTAGGTTACACATATGAGTAGGTGAGACAGCGCAATCACAAGCGACACAATAAGACGACGTATGGTTTGCCAGTAATATAAAAAACACACTGGAAGGGAAAAGGAGAGGCATACCGTTTTCACTATTAATGAAAAAGACAGAATATTCATAAGAGTCATGACTAAAAGATTGGTCGTAACTAATTTACACTGAGGTTATTTTAATAGATTAACCATCGCACGTTTAACACCTTGCTTTGTTGTACAGTCACGCACACAAGGACGTATGAATTCGCAACTTTCTCTAAACACACCCACGGACATCTGAAATGTCGCCGGACCGGGTTACCCATTTGTAGCATGCTACTTATCATATTTGGAAAACGTCAAGTTTTGAACTTAAAGCGATTTTTAAATCGTTGGATAAATGTTTCAAATGCTTTCTTTAATAATAGAACGGGGACTAATTAAACTTAAAAGACGACACTGTAGCAATCGAATCGAAACGAAACTCAGTTACCTTTTGGTCGGAATTGAATCGGGAACGTTGTAAATAAGTAGAATTGGTCCAAGATTATTTGAAAAACACGATTCCAACGAGCAAAATGGTATTTGTTTAGAAATTTTATATTAAAATAATACGGCAATATTAAACTTCTGAAAGTCTTATGAATATGTATTATTCTTTAATTGTCGTCGTTAACTTTATTAAGACTATTTTTGTCACTCTGCTAGATAATGACAGTTATTAAAGATGTATGTTATGTCACGAGTGTCTAAATCGTTGTATTTTTTTTTAATTTTTACCTCTTAAAGTATTGTAGGCGAAGACAGACAAAGTATTACGTAAATATTTTATTAAATGTGTTTTAAGTATGTATAAATGGTTTTATAAGATCACTATTTCTCTTATGAGCTAAAATTTTTACTTTTATTACCAATTTAAAGTTCCAATTTCAAAAAATATATTTGACTATTTTGTCTATGTTTGGACCAAGATGTAAAATTGATACTTTTGATTTAATATACATACATAGGAAATATATCACTGTGTGCATGCGATTTTGAACCGATTACGATGTAACAGGTCTTTAGAGTTCATTGATTGAGATGAAATTTCTCCGTTTATATGTATACTAGCTGTGCCCGCGACTTCGTTCGCGTAGTTGTCGGAAACACTATCATGATTATCGTTTGATTGCTCACGTTGGTTTTTGTTATTATAATCGACAATAAGATTTAATAATATGTTTTACAGTACTTCAGCGTAGATTATATTTTTAGTTTTATTTTCTTGTGGTAGAAGAACATACTGATTTTGCCCGCAACCCGATCTTGACAACGCGACATATAGTTGGCCGTGTGAAAAGCAGTCTTGACGTAAATCGATTCCTACGTGTTTAAATGTTTGGCCCTGTGATTTATTAATGGTTACGGCAAAAGATAACTTAATGGGAAATTGAATTCTTTTAAAATTAAAAGGTAAATCATTTGGAATCATTGGGATGCGAGGTATAAGCACTGTTTGACCAACTGCCGGATCAGTCAAAACTGTTGCAACGATCACGTTATTGCGAAGGAATTTTACTTGAAGGCGGGTCCCGTTACATAAATTTGGTGGTTTAAGATTTCTGAGTAAAATTATCGCAGCACCTATTTTTAACTTCAGGGAATGTGGTGGAAGGCCGCTCGGGTTTAAAGAATTGAGAAACTCTTGTGGGTAATGGACAGCATCTTCTTGATCCATTACATTATCAATAGATGTGTAGGTAGTTATATCGCCTGGAAGTTTGGTTAAAATTAGGTCGTTAATTTCGTCAACGCTACTATTTCTCGCCGCCAATATTGCCCTTTGACACATCCATTGGTAATCTTTATTTTCTATTTCGACGATATTAGGGTAAACTTTTGATATTAAATCCTCTATGCTAGTCACTTTTTCTCCTAAATCGCGATCAATTTCAATTTTATTTTCAGAATGAGGTACTTTTCCATCTCCTATTAAAAGTAACTTTGAAGGAAAATTTGTACTTCCTCCTCCCAAATGTGCTCTCATATTCGTAGATAGTTTTAAGGTATGGACAAATTTCCATAACGGTGAACTTTTAAGGCAAGACCTTACAATGTCTGCTCTAGGTCCTCTTAAAATTACCGGTAAAGTTTGTCTAAATAAATTACCAACATCTGTGTTTTTATTGCTTATTGTTATACGGTCAATTATGACAACCCTTTTCTTAAACATAAAAGAAATATTGTACAATAGTGTACGATTGCGAATATTTTTTTTGTTAACAATTCGATGCAGGTGTATCGGCATCTGGATGTAAGACAAAAGAAAAAGTCAATTGTAAATAAATAAATCACAAACAAAATTCATACTCTGCCAAAACAAACAAACCTTCAACAGGAAATGTAATAGTAAATCTGAATGACTTTTATTTGTCTTGGATTAGGAGAAAAGTTCATGAATTGTAATACCTGACGGTAGACATGTTTGCTTAAACACTCAATTTTGATTCTAATTTTCTGTCATTATATAGGACCACTATGTACGTATAGGGTTTAAAAAAATATCAAGAAGAAGTGTATTTATCGATAGACCAGATTTACAAATTTGGAGTATATCATATATTTACAAACCTACCTTGGCTGACACCGCCTCCAAAAATAACAATAATTTTAACTATAATATATTATCGTAATAACTTTGCTGACTTTTAAATAGTCTAAATATTTTTAATTTCATTTTACATAGTATAAATCTAAAAAATATTGTGATCATTGTTTGTTATTCATAGGTTTGTGTTAAGTTAGATTTAAAGTGGGTAGGTACATACTTATCTCCTTGCGTGGAAACACAGAATGTACCTACATATTGGTAAGTAGAATAAGTTACTTGATTATTAAGTTGTAGAATAATAAGCAATTATTTTTTACTTTTTAGAGCATATTACTTTTTTTCTCTTTTGAAGTCGGTTTTTTTTTTGTCAAAATTTTTGTTTCTAAAAGATTCGGCCGAGTATCGCTAACATGCTCCTTAGAATTGTTCCGTTCCCTTCCGTACCGTTACTTTGTCAAGGATCCTATGCTCAGAACCTTACCAAACTTTCACCATAGTACCCTTGAAGTATATCCTTTATAATAAAAAAAGAATCATTAAAATTGGTTGGCACAATTTTGAGTTATTCACCTATTTATCGCGCACATACATAATGCACATTTAAGACTTATATCGTTTTCATAGGGATACCATCATCGTAACAGGATAAAATTAAAATGGGGCCCCACGGGAAGCACTACCTTTCAAACAAAAAAAAATTATCAAAATCCAGTGAAAAGTTATGAGGTAACAAACATATAAAAAAAAAAAATACAGACGAATTGATAACCTCCTCCTTTTTGAAGACGGTTGAAAACAAATAATATTAACTTAAACGTAATAAGATAAACAAACCGAACAATAAGAAATTTAGATTGTTTCTCCTTTGGTGTTATTATTTCATAAGGTGATTATAGTACAACCGTGTTGAATATGCTTGAACGTAATAGAAATTACTTGAAATATTGAACTACTAATTTATTTGTGTAGTCATTTTAAACGATATTCACCTATTTGCTTATTTGTTTATTATATAATTTATTTTCTCAGTGATGATTAATCTGCATCGGTGAAAGTATCGCTCGCCATTTTGAACTTTTTTACGTGTGTAATGTAATTTTTATACCTTATTTATACCGTGAAACGTTTGAATTGTTTACTTGGAAAGTACGAAGGAATGTTCATAGAAAATTTATCTTATATCGTAAGTTAAAACTACAGCAGATTATGATTTAAATGTAATCGATTTTAAACGATAAAAAATAATGAGCAAATAAGCTGATAACAAAACCTAATTTTGATAAATAATTTAACTATTAAGAATGTTAATTTTTTTAAGTCGTTATGTGCATTGCTACTTCGCAGAACTACACCGCGGGTGAGAGTGGCGAGCGCGGCGGCGGGCTGACCCGCCTCCCCCTCATCCGCCGCCGCGCCCCGCCTGCTAGCACACTCTTAACAAATAGACATATAGTGTCACGGACTTTTTTTTTATTATTAAAAGAGGAATATATCTTTTATACACATTTTTTGAGTAACTTAAAACGTTTATGCTGCGCACGCATCGAAAGTCCATAAATGTGAATAATTTTCCCCGTTTTTGCAACATTTCTCACTGTCGCTGCGCTCCTATTGGTCGCAGCGTAATGTTATATAGCCTAAAGCCTTCCTCTATAAATGGACTATTCAACAAAAAAAGAATTTTTCAAATCGGACCAGTAGTTCCTGAGATTAGCGCGTTTAAACAAACAAACAAACAAACTCTTCCGCTTTATATATTAGTATAGATTTATCACTAAAAGTAACTTTCTCGCGCGCTTCTATGTTAATATGTAAATAATTATCTTCCGAGTAATAAACATTTAATACTAAATTTTATTAGAGAAATTTGACAGGGATCGCTTATAATTTTTTGCACATCAGAACGAGAGATTTATTTTTGAATATTTTATAATCGAGTTTTGCGATCATTATCTGGTTGCTATATCGAAATAGAATTGTGACCGACTTGATAATTATTCGACACAGTGATCATACGGGTTTTTTTTTATTATAATATAGGAAAGTGGCCGAGCCACCTGATGGTAAATTGTTTCTACCGCCCATAGACATTAGCGCTATAAGAAATATCAACCATTCCTTAATGTTGTCTCCTTGTAGTTACATTCAGCCTTAAAACCGGAATACAAAAATACTAAGTATTAAGTATTACTGTTTGGCGTACCTGATGATCTATAAATGTATTTGCCTTATTAAAAATTTTAATGCATCTCATTGCGTTACATTTGGTAACTATAGTCTAAAAATAAATGTATATTTCTTTTCAATGTTCTTGCTCTACGCTGTCTGGCAAAATAATTCACATTTCTGAATCGCGCAGGCGATGTATTAGCTGTAGGTATATAATATATGGACTAGAATTATAATTATTTTATACTGATAACATTAATCTATACGAACAGTGTTAAGAACTAGTTTTATTTACCATTCGTTCCCCGATAATGATTCAGGTTTAAACAACTAATGTTCTTATTTCAACACTAGCGACCCGCCACGGCACGAGTGCAATTTAATATATAGAAAATTATATGATATATAGCCTATTCCAATGAAAGTAGGAAACGAGGTAAACAAACTTTGGATTTATGTATTTTTTGCGGTTCGCTAATAACTCAGCTGTATTGTGTTCTACTATAATTTTTACACTTTAATTTTACTTTCAAAATTTCGATAACAGTTTCGTCGACGTTCAAAATTTTTTCGCAAATCCAAAATGAATATCATAGATTAATCAAGGTCTCGATAATATCGCGTCAATTTGCTGTCAAATGTTGTTTATTTGGCTTTTTCCTGATATGGTTGGAATAGAGTATAGGTAATAAAAAATAAAAGGTATGATTTATATACTTATAGCAACCAAGAATAACTTAACTTTCTAGTTTCTACCAATGAAAATTTTAGCAATGGATTAGTTTCCGAGATTACCACCCAACATACAAACAAAAATATTTCACCTTTTTATAATATTAGTATAGATTTCATTATGGTATATTGTTCAGCTCCTGAATTTAATCCTAATCTTGAAGTACATACAAGCAGTTTCATATTGCACATAATTTTTCATTACCTGTTGGTGTGACTTCATAATTGATTCCTGCCACCGCATGCCAGTGCATGTAGGCAGAACAATGACTCTGGCGTTTATTATTATTGATGCTAATTGAATATTCATTCACAAACACTCGGTGATAACTGTTGTCAACCTTGTGTCCATTCGGGTGTGACGTCGCATATACATACATTGTATTCAGAGCTCTTGATTGACAGGATTGAGAATCAGTAACGAAATATTTCTTTGAAGGGAAATTATTATTTTGCAAACGGACAGTACAAAAATAAGTTATTATGTGTAACATTAATAATGAACCTTCAAACTATATTAGTTTTTAATTCTATATAATTACATTGATTATTAATATTTAATGTTTTTACTGTTAAGTTGAGGCCTTTTCAAGGTTTTTATTCCACCTCGCTACTTTAATGCAAGTTGTTGGAAATATATAGGATAGATTTTTATGCGTGCAGGTTTCCCCACGAATTATAAATACAAATTAAACATATGTAAAATGATGTGGTTGCATGATTTTGAACCCGCAATCATCGCTTAAAATTCACATGGCTTAGCAACTTGCCCACCGGGGCCCACAACATGGCTGATCTTCGTCTTCGTACTTATATTATAAATACGAAAGTATGCTGTGTCTGTCTTTTGCTCTTTCACTGCTAAACCACTGAATCGATTTTGATGAAATTTGCTATGCAAGCTTGGACTCCAAGAACATAGCCTTTCTAACCTAACTTAAAACCTGACAACCAATTTTTAAAATGCGTGCGAAGCCGCTGTCGTTGGCTAGTAAGTTTATTTTATAACTATATGATTTATTTATTATATAATGTTGACACATTGGTACGTAAGTTTTTTTTCATTTGTGTGTTGTTTCATTATTTGCACTTTGATCCCGGTGATAGAGGTCACGCTTGAGAACATCTCTACGTGTGGATGCAGTCTAAAATTAAACGGCATTGTCTAATAAATATTGTATGCTTTTTAAGATAATATTATGTCCAGCTGTTGGTCACTTATCAATTGACTCATTGCCATATCAATAAGTACTGTGATTTAAATCTATAATTGAGTTTGATAAAGTTTGTCGTCTCATTGGTTGTTGGTATCCAATCATTGGCCGCAATTGATCACCAAGCGCTTTCTTTATTGACTGGAATTGTTTGCACATTGTACAATTGTTTGCAAATGATTTATACTTAGTATAAGTATTATTTATAGCGCATGGTATTGCATGCTTAGACTTGAACATCCGTGTTTTGATTTAAAAAATAGTAATGCTTCATTACTTTTATTGTAGTCTAATGGGTATATGATAGGACCGTACAATTTGTTGCGGTCTGGATCTTTCCATGTAGTTTTTGCAGAATTAAAAACGTATCTTTTTTCTATCCCATGTTTAACATTACACGAGAATGATTAATTCTTTGCTTGTAAATAAATTGTTTTTTTAATAAATTTAGTTTTTTTTTTTTAAGAACGAAATCTTCAAATTTAAAATTGTGTGTAATGGTACGATAAACCACTTTTATAATATTATCAAAATCACAGTAATGTTGAATCAAGTAGGTAGACTTAACTGCATGTAATGCTACTTCCTGTTTAGAATATGCATTCAACCGATAACACTGAATATTTAAATGGTGAAAAAAGAGTAACTAGATTCTTTTCCACCAAATAAGTTACATGTACCATCAAATTAATTAAGTACAAATATTATTATTAATCTATGAAAGTCAATAAATGTTAAGTTCACTATTTTTTATCGTCTACGCAATAAATTGTCACGTAAAAATATATATCTCTTAAGAAATGTTTTACAAGCAAAATTATTAGTAAACTATATAACATTGTAAAGTTTCAACATTTTGCTTGGAATGTCTTACGATCATTACATCTTAATGATAGCGGTAAAAACCATAGTTACGATCGTGGGACATAATATGGAGAAATATATATATGTTTTGTGGGATTTCTAAATATGTTAGCTAGTATTTTAATTAGATTATTATTACAACGTAAGACGTCAAAATTTCGGTGGCCTTTTATGTGAACGTAGACCTTTACGAATTTATTACACCTGTATTTTTTATTTGATCACATTACTATTTAAGTTTCGTACTGAAATGTTTGATGATTTGTTTTAGCTTGTAAACGATATCTGTTACTACACCCTGTACGATTTGATAAGATACTCTTTGCTAGGAAAGCGAGTATTCAACTTTACCATTTTAATTAATCTTTCCGCGAAGTTGACGACGTCAATTATTCTCAGACATTCACGGTGCAAAGAAGCGCTGAGAAAACGGAAGCTTTAAGTAACAGTAGTTAGTAGTTGATTGCATTTATCTTACCAAGAATCTGTTATCGTTTTATGTCTAGGTTTTTGGGGCTAAGATCTATTTCTACCATATAATCTTTAAAAAAATATTGGGGTAATTGAATTTGCTGTCTTTACTCAGTCGTTCCACTCACACTAAGGCACTTTGTAAGGATAAGCGTCACTCATATTTATGCAAAATGGTATTAAACAAACGCGGGGGTGCGCCTTTGTCGAAAACACTTAAAATTTTTATTAATCTGACCTGGAGTTTGAACTTAGGATCTCAGCCTTATAAGCTATCCACTAGATCAACGAAACAATCCAGAGAATTTACTATAAATACTCCTTGTCTTAGATCACCCGATGCAGTCATGTTTGAGCAATATTAAAATTACTATTTGTTTGTAACAATATATTACTTTGCAAATATATCGTCGATAAATTATATGAAATATGTAACGTGCAAAGAGTTATTCGAACTTAAGATTTATCTTTAACTAGCTGTTTCTATAACTTGGACGCGTTGAATTTGAATCGGATTTGGTTCACAATTTCATGGGGTTTTTTTTTCGCGCAATATTAATTATTTTTCTTAAATAAAAGTAGCCTGAGTTACTCCTCGTAACATTAGCTATCTGTCACCGAGTCCCTGAGATTAGCCGGAACAAATAGGCTATTATTTCGATATTATAAACAGACACTTCAATTTTATTAAATTGTAAAGCTCCTCTTACACCAATAACAACAAGAAAGACAGTGGTGATGAAAATTAAAATGATTAATAAAAACTGATTGAGATTTCTATATCAAATATCATTCAAATCCGATGAGCCGTTCAAACTTGGTTGAGGAGACACTTCCAAACACAAAGTTTCGGTATTAAGACAATATAGTTCGTCAATTGCATATGTTATTCTCAAGTGTTATACCTAGTGACTTGTAGACGGATACCGGTGAGCTAATGACTCAATGCGTTGGCATTTAAACTCGGGTCGAATGGATTTGATCGTAATGAAGCAGTTGTTCGTTGAATTCTTATTGTAAAAATATATTTTATATGAATTATGATGATACACACTGGCCGCAGCGAGAGTAACATTTTGTGGTCGAACTTTGAACACAACAGATTTTTAATCATAAATCAATAATTAATTAATTGTTATGGAATGTTGTGATGTTAGAATCACTTAATGTAATATTCCTTTCTAGACGACCTCCGTGGTCGAGTAGTGTGTACACCGGTTTTCATGGGTACGCCACTCCGAGGTCTCGGGTTCGATTCCCGGCCGAGTCGATGTAGAAAAAGCTCATTAGTTTTCTATGTTGTCTTGGGTCTGGGTGTATGTGGTACCGTCGTTACTTCTGATTTCCATAACACAAGTGCTTTAGCTACTTACATTGGTGTCAGAGTAATGTATGTGATGTTGTCCAATATTTAAAAAAAATTAATATTTATTTAAGATATATTGGACTTGATTTTATATTATTAAATGATATATTTTCATCTTTCCAGTTGAAATATATCTATCACCGGTAGAAACTCACTGCAGCAACGTCGACTACTTCATACCAGATGAGAACAACGAGACCAAGGGACTCTCCGACGATGCGATGAACAGGTCAGTAAAATATTCTAATTTACATTTACTTACGTAGTTAACAAATATTCCACCAACAAATTACAACATTAAATGTTTCTATTAAGAATAGTATTGACGAGCGAATTTGATACATAAAAGAAAAAAAAACAATTAAGCTGCAAGTCCTTGAAGGTAAGATTTGCAGCATATTCCACCACGCCTCTGCAGTACGTTTACGATACACAAGTGGTATGCAACCTGGATGTGTCAAATCATATTCTTCCGTCGAGTGTGAGATGATTTAGAAACAAAAGTTAAACCTCAAGTGGTGTTTGTCCGGGTTTGAAATCTTTTGTTATGATTTAAGTTTTTAATAATCTCTGCTATATTATTATTATTATAGCATCAGCTGGTAAAATGGTGAATATCGAAAAACTATGAGTGCTATTTAGTTTTTGGTAACAAGACTACTTGTTTAGCCATATGCCGCTGTATATATTTGGATTAGGTTGACAAATGGGCCACCTGATGGTAACCACCTACCGCATCACATCAATGCGCCTTGGGAGCTAAGATATTATCCCTACAGTTAGGCTCACTCACCTTTAAAACTATAACAATATATGTATGTATAATATATATTGGAACTACCTCGTTTAATAACTAGCTACACATCTCGCGATCCCAGACTCAAACCCTAGGTTAGGCTAATAGAAACTAATTGGCCGATTTTAGCCAGGAGGCCCTCATCACCCATTGGTTATGTACATCAAATATACAATCACACGACCTCAGTCGACGTCGACGAGGGGAATTCTAAAACGGTTGGCAAAATATTTTTCCTATTGGTCATACGACCGAGTGACTGTTTTTTCAATAAAACCGGTTTCGACTAAGATTTAATTCCGATCTGGAAACCAGTAAGCACAGTTTTATCAAAAAAAAATACAATATGTTAATTCAAATATGGATCAAGTTTACGAATTTACCAACGAATAAGTCTATTGTATATAATAAATCCCTTTGCCTATTAATAATATATATATATATATATATATAATTATATAAAAAATGTAAAACACTTTTTGAAATCATTAATTATATTAAATTCTAATATCGTTAGTGTCCAAGTATATTTAAATGAATTGACACTATGAAAGTAACAGTCATATATCCTACGACGCAATAAGGCCTTGCAATCAAAGTGGGCCGTAGACACCAATCTGATCAATTGATTGTAACCAATTCAACTATTGTTTTTGTGCAACTGATCTTAACATATATTTCGTCCGTACCTATGAACTGATATACAGTTAACTCACAAACGGCTAAACCGATTTTAATTTATTTTTTTGGGTGTATGCTTTGTTGGTTCAGATTGGACCCGGTACAGCGCTGCGATGAGATTCCAGGATTTTATGTACACGTAGTTCTTATATGTCTAGTTTATTATAATTTTCTTACTTCTGTGATCATAATTAAAGTTAAACTAAATAAAGTACTCTGCAAATATCTGTATACTTAGCCGTAGGGTTTTGTGCAAACCCGTCTGGGCACGTACGTAAAACACAAGCAGACATCCTCACTATACTATCCCTCACCGCCAAGCACGAGATTAACTACAAACACAAATTAAGCACATACAAATTATGTTATACTTGCCTCGGGTTAAACCTGCAATCGTAGGTTAAGACTCTCGCATCTGTTGTAATAAAATTGATTTTGTTATTTACAGGCTGCACATGGCTCGTTCCACGGTGGCGCTGTTCATCGTAGCGTTCCTGTCGCTCTTCATCGCTTTCTGGACCGGAGTAGTCGGCTGCTGGAAGCGCAGTCCCGGCAACATCACCGCCACTGCTATCCTTATGCTTGTCACATGTAAGTATTTGATCAATATTAAGCTTTATAGCTTTAAAATAAGATTCATTTTTGGTTTTGATAACGATACCGAAATCTGTCTTTGTCATTATTCTTTATGTCAGTTACAATATTACACATAGTTTTGAACCTGTCTGAAGTATTTTTTGCCGAAATATCAAAATCAAATTCTTCTTCGCTTACAATTAGCTTAGCCCATATATACAAGTGAATTTTCAAATGTTCTTGGATGGCCAAAACTGAAACGTCAGTCGAGTGAGTAGCAGTCCTTTTCAAGCCAAAAAAAAAAAATAGAAGGATGATCTTAATAATAGTCATTAGTTATGTATAAATGATATTACTAATTTATTTCAGACATAAAGTCCATATAAAAACTTAAAAATACAATAATAAAAAATCGATTGAATACTATTCCAGGTTTACTTTCGGCTGGTGCTATGGCATTATGGCATGGAGTGGAGTTCTACGAGAAGGAAAAAGTTGTAGGAGAAGAATACTATCAGCAGTGGCCTAATGTGAGTTCATTACCCTTAAAAAAAAGCAATATTTAAAGTGGTATGATTATGATGTCCTGTCAGATTTCGTTCACGTCGGCTGTCCTCAAGAGAGAAAAGTCATCTGCGTGGGACAGATTATAGTGTACAAGTGCGTGCGTACAAAGATGCACTCACTATTTCCTTACTCCAATAATCCAATGGGTCGGCATTTCCGACACGGCCGGAAAGAGTTCAGGCGCAAAACCAACGACTTCCCGTACTTTCCGAACTTTCCGAGGCGCAACATTGTAAATACTGCCAAATAATAAACTCTGGGTTGTTTTGAATAAACTGAGAATTTATCAGCAAAAAACTCAATGACCTTGTTCAAACCAACCATTAGACCTTCAATGCAGTCCCACAAGTCAGAGGATAAGACACAATGACAAGGCATCTTGAAAGTTATTATTTTTTTTAACCTTTTAATTTATAAACTTTATTTATATTTCAAAAGAATTCTTATTTATATTATTATCTATATAATAAAATATGAATTGAAATAATACTTTTGTACCCAATATGACATTCTTACTGAAGTGCGTACCTTGCACATGTTTTCGATACGCCATAGTCATGTGCATAGATTATACAAGGAAAACTGTATTTTACAATATGGGCTTCAAAATTACAATTAATATAGATATTTCTACGACTTAATCTGAAAGAACTTGACTCGACTCCAAAACAGGTGTTAAAAGACTACTCTTCAATTTGGTACGATTGGTCCTACATCCTGGCTTGGTTATCCGTGGGTGTTTCCTTCGGGAGCTCCATACTTTTCTTCTCGGCGGCGATTTGCCTCGACAAAGAGAAGCGTCGCGAACAGCAGAATAACGTGCAGTACATAATGCCAGGTTAGACGGCCATCTTGCGACGCCATTTCGTGCGGCGTCCGCCATTTTGTGAAGCGGTGGAGTTATTAACGCTTGACGGTTAAGGATACCTTTTTTAAGATGCGATGAACTTTTGTACATTTTTTACGTGCCTTCGTTACAGATTATAAATAGTACACATTTATTATATATCATTATGTATTATTATGGATAAAACAAGCTGTTTAAGTGTGAATATATAAAGACATTATTATTTTTAATATCATTATTATCTAAGTTTTCATTTCTATATCATTAGGTATATATTTAATGAATTATCTAAATATATTTATGTATGTATATGTAATAATATCATTTCATTTATTTAACTATATATATATTCAACATCTGTTCATTATGAGGTACAAATTATTGAATAGTTTACAGAAGGCAGACTTAACCTAGACTAAGTGAACAGGTAAGTGAATATATTTACTAACAAAATGCTTTCTTTTTTTTCTTTTCATGTTTCTCTGAAACGTGGCTACTGCGTTTAACGGACGACGGATATGCGACCGAAAATAACGCATAATTATAATAAATACGCTATCTTAATATCTGGTTTACGCCAACGCCATACTAACTCGCTTACCAAATAATATTAACACATGGGAATGTATATAATGAACATAACTCACCCTCTACGTACATACTGTTCGTTCAAATGTGCACATTTGTTTTTGAACACCCGATTCCTCTTCCGCACGTCTCCTGATTATCGTTCTCTGAAATTACATATTTGTTACCGATTGCCGATTTTAAAATAAAACACGCGTTATAAAATATTATTACTTCATTAATTGAAAATTGCACATCTGGTATTCGCCCTTTTCTCAAAAACGAAACCTCCATATTATACATAATCAAAACATGCAATATCATCTTACAAAAAATATAAATTAAAATACACTTTTACTTTTTAAATTCACACACTCAAATGTTCATTTAAACATTGCACACACACACACACACGCCGTGCACACGATGTGGTAATGCGGTATAAACCAGATATTGCGAGATAACGTCCGCGTGTGGTACGACTGGTCGTACATGGTGGCGTGGTGCGGCGTGGGCCTGTCCCTGCTGTCCGCCATCTTGTTCTCCTCGGCCGCCATTTGCCTGCGCGGCGAGCGGGAGAGAGAAGAGGCGCTTAACATGCAGTACCTCATGCCGGGTAAACGCTTCCGTCATTCATTCATTTCCATCGGCTTCGCTAAGAGCTTACCGCGATTTTGAGGATTTTCCAAATTTCAGAAGGGACCACCATAAGCAGGAATACTGTTGAAAATACACACGTTATTGTTTCTGTTGTACATAAGACAATTTCATATTCTGTTTTCTGATTCCTGGGTGCATGTGTTTAATTAATTGTAACGGATTGCGATAACATGATGAATAATCATTGAGGATACTTACCGATTAAAATATCTTTTTTTTTTTTATAAATAAAGTAATAGTAAATAAAATCTGTTTATTAAAATAATCAATTTTTTCTTACATTTTGCCAATTTTTTTTTACTGAATAGTATAGTTTGAATAAAACATTTTTTATTAATCTGTGAAAATTATTCGTTATTAATTAATATTTCTCGTATACAGTGTACCCACAAAAGCAGCAGTACGCTTACGCCGGGTATCCACCTCCACAAGCCTACCCCGGGCCTTACTACCACGGCTCGCAGTACGGCCCCTACAACTACTGAGCATGCGACCAGATGAGGGACATAGTGGCGGCGCACTTCGCCAACGCCCCCGCCCCGCAGGCACCCGCGCGCAACCCCTCCCCCAATAACCCCTATCGACAGCATTCGACCTCCTCCATAGAAACATATAACTCCCACCGTAAAATAAAACGGCCCAAACTCGGCGACAAGAAGGTCTACCGACCCGTCCAGAGGCACACCCTGTCCAGAATAGACGAGACCCCTCCTCAAACTCTGCGACCGAGATCCAAGAGCCTTCAGCACTCAGCGGAGTTCTCGTCCACGCGGCCCATGCTGCGGTCGCGCTCCAACGTGTCGGCCGACACGAGTCGCAGCGTGCCCGTCTGCAACCAGAGTCAGGACGTGGAGAACCAAATGGCGAGCACCAGTCCGCATTACGCCGAGCCCAAGGGCTACGACTCCGGCTCGTCGGACGAGCGGCCCGCCTCGATGATGGACCTCCCGATCATGGTCCCGTTGGACCCCGTGACCGGCGCGTACATACCCTATCCGGAGTACGCGTACTACCACGACGACAATTGTCAACTGAGCCGTTACAAATCGAAGGGGAACAAGAGAAAACAGTCTTCCAAAAACAATAATTTGTTCTTAGCATTCATGTATTAGCGCGGTTGTATTGCATGGAGTCATAATATTAAATGGTTACGAGTTTCGAACGAATGCCGTTACAGTGTATGACGCCACACCCATATGTTTTTCTATAAAAGTTGCTTCCTCGATTGTCGTAACAATCATACACTGTTTTTATAATGGGTGACCCGAATCTGGTAGAGTAAAATTAGTTCTTATTGGCACTTTTTATTAAAGCAGAGGCTGAAGTTATTCGAAGATTCAAAATGAACAGTACTCTTAATAATGTAGTTCTGATTTGGTTTATTTTAATTATACCTGACAAAATCATCACAATGACGATTAGAGGTCACATGGAAGATTGCTTGGTAACTTTAGGTTGTCTATGTACGGAAAAAAAATAGACAAATGTAAGTATTATTTTGTTAGAGCTAAAATAATTATTATGAAAAAAAAGTCCTTATGTAAATGTTAGCTTCGAATGAACTTCTGCCTCTCCTCTGAGCACGGCTTTACGAAACTCTAACACCACCGTTATTTCGAAACTTAACGAGTTTCCATTTTTTCGAACAATTTATTACGAATTTAGTTATAAAATGTATCAAGGTACTTGTTAGATGAATGTAGGTACTTTAATAATTTAGGAGTAAGTCGTTCACGACTCCGCCATAAGTATCGAAAAACAAATTTTTTTAGCGTAAGACTTTAAGATGTAATTATTCCTTTGAATCGGTTTGAATGCATACTTTCGTATCGAATTAAGTGCCTTACGAATTCTTAAATGCTCATTATACGTATATATAAGAATAAAACATATCTTATTCTAGTTTTTTTTTTTTATCTATTAATCATGTTATGTAGCAATGATCGAAGAAATTCGTAATTGTAGTTTTGTATGATATCACAATAAATTTATATTTGAATATGACTGAAATTTATAAATCCGTCCTTTGACATTTCAAAATTTACTTATATTCGTTAATATCATGGAATATTGTGTATTTTATATTTCATAGTCACATTAAATATTTGTTTAGTTAAGTATCACTGTAAATTAATCAACTTAGATATATTTTGGTATTATGTATTATCATTGGAGATTTTAGTATATTTTCCATTTGAATTTGTATTTAAAATATCGAAATAAAAATTGTAAAATTAACATGTTTGTTTTTTTAGTAGAGTATATTTAAAAAAAAAAACTTTGCAGTCTAAAATAAAAATGTATATTTATTTTATATAAATATAATATTATGGCTTATGGATGGAATGGAATGAGTATCACATCACAAGTTTTATCATTAAGATTATTTTGACTTGTCTTAATCATCACTTTTAATACACGAAACAAATGAAATTGTGCAAAAACACACAGACAAAAAGAAAATCTAAAATATATTCTTATAAATTTGTGTAGTTAATGCAATTAACTTTATTACAGTGATAAAACATTAAGAAATAATTGAAAAATTAAATTTATAAAAGTAAAAAATATAACATGTACTTCGATTTCATATAAAAATTCGTAGTAGTCTAAACACTTACTGTGTGTAAGGTTTATAATAAAAATTAAATTGTGCACAAGAAAATCTATCTAAACTATCACAACACAAATCGTTTTCAAAATCACACATGGGGTCCTTATTAAATGTATTTATCAAAATATAAATTGATTTGTTGTAAAAAATATTAAATTATTAAAAAAAAAACAATTCATATAGCCGTATCGATCATAGGTCCTGGGTGAGATAGCGCTTGTTTCCTTTCTTGCACCGCTGTGACCAGTTTCCTGTAAGGCCCTAGAGGAAGGCCGAGAGATTTCAAATCGCTTTCAGTGAGTAACATGAGGGCGTCTAGATCTATTTGTTCGTCTTTAAACTTCTGTATATATTGCGCGAGGCCCCATGCAGTAAGAAATCGTTCGAGTGAAGAGTACCCCGACTCCTCCGCTTCGGCTTCTTCGTCTGATGTTATTGTTGAGCTTCCTGGAAAGTTATTAACTACCTCTTATTCGGCTGTTCATAATTACACTTAGTCATTATTTTTTAATTAAAAAATAAATAAATTAGCACTAAAATACTACAAAAACATAATCTACTTAAATGTCATTGATATTAAACATGGTATGGTAATCATACATAATTTCATATTTGTAGAGTATTAGTAAGATATAATACAATGAAATATTCATATGAATTAAATATGTAATAAAAAAAATCGTATTTGAACAGTTGCGATTTGACGACACTTAACAGTGTTTGAGTTTTTATATCATTTTGTCTTGACTAAAATTAAACAATCGTTTTCACATAGTAGTAAGATTTATTATTATTTTTAATATTTGAATGAACTATTGTTTTGTTTAAACATTTCTATTGTCTATGTTTACAACCTTGTATATTTAGTGACGTAATTTATAATGTAACAGTATTTTTTTTTTAAATTATTGATTACATTCATAATTTTAAACTTTATCTATTAACATTATTGTCAAGGGAGCGAGTGTCAATAAAATTAAGAACAAGTAATAAGTACCCACCGGATTGTGTCGAGTTCCACTCAGCGGGCTGGTAGGCGTGTCTCGCGGCGAGAGACCCGGCGGAGCCGATGGATAGCTCCTCGCTGGCTGGTAGCGCACTCAGAGTCGCTGTGATGGACCGCCTGGAATACAAATCCAAGGTTCAAGGATTCTATATTATGATTAATCAAGATATAATACTTTTAAGTCTTATGTTGATAATGTTTTTTTTTATATGCCATACGAAGTCTTGGATATGGGCCACTTATTAAGGGGTACCAATGATGGTAAGTGGTCACTGGTAACTGAAGTCCATGGGTGATGGTCACACACTCTTCAAACCGGAACGACAATACTTTGTATCGTCGTTCCGGTTGAATTTATGATGCCTGGATCTATATATTTTATTGATCATGTTTTCTTTTAAATTTAAGTTGTCGTAAATAGAATATAGTGAATTTATATAACCTGAATGCAACGCTCCCGAAGCCCGGTCTGTCGAATATACTCGCCGGTTCCTGCAATAGGACTTCCTGCCCGATACCGTTGTCCTCAGCTTGCGCTGCTGCTAAGAAGTCCGGCTGACTGGCCGATCTGTTACATAAACTCACTTTACATACATATATAAACAAAGATGGATCTTAGTATATTTGTTTGAGTGTTAATATATTTTGATATCATTCCACCTCATGCCGAACTGTAAGTAGGTTGATGCAGTTGATTTTTAATCAGTGTTAGACATAAAAAATTATGCCTATGTCCTTCATTGGAGTTAAGGCTCAGTGGTTTGACTGATAGACAGACATACATAGACTGAGTTATATTTGTCTTGTAAAATTGTCTATGTCTAAATATATTTGCTTTTGATAAGGTATTTTTCAGTACTCCAGTATTGTCTCCAGGTTATCTTAGAGAAGGGTCTATGGTGGAGGAGTCTGTAGTCTGTAATAATCAGTGTATAGTGTAAATAGTAAATAAACATGACTCAAATATAATAAAGATAATTACAAAGACAAACGTTAGCGTCGGTCAAAAACGTGATATAAAATGACCTCGTCAAAGTGGATTTCCTGGGCTCGTTGTCGGTGAACACGTCGGCGACGGCGCCGCGCTGCTGCGGGCCGGCGCCGAACGTGCCCACGTACATCACCTCCGAGTCGCGCCGCAGCCCGCTCAGGGACGTCACCGAGCGCCGACCCTTCTCCACCTCGCCCACCTGGAACGTTCCATGTCGAGCTTGATGGCGCTACGTTGTATCCAGTCTTTAGTATAACAAGCGCCCAGGTGGAATCAGTCTTTAAAAGGTCTCCCCTATTTCCCAAAAAATATTTTTAAGAGTTTTAGGGCGTCTCATCTATGATCCACTATAATAGTGAGGTGTCCCTCAAAGCGTGACGTCCGGTTTTTCGCACCCCTTTGCACCCTGTGTTAAGACGGGCTTGATTGTACCTGCACTAAAGTCGTCTTAGCATTCAATTCGAGTCGATTTCACTCTGATCACGTGATATCAAATACGTTTGTAATTTCTAACGTTATAAATATTAAAAATCTCGGAACTGACAAGAGGTGTTATTAAATAAACAAATAATATTATTTTAGGAAACGACCAAATGGGTTATCTGCTGGTATGTGGTTCTACCTTCCAAAATCGACTGTGGTATTGTAAGAAAACAAAAATCATTTCTAACACAAAATTTGTCACTGACCACGAGATAACCGCTCAACCTCCAAACTGAAACAGCGATATTGTATTACTGCTTAGCGATAGAATAAAAGGCAAGAAGGTGGAACTCATTCATTCATACGATGATCGATAAATATATGAACGGCTGTTATAATTGACATTTACCTTAAAATCGTCTTTCGCTGGTGTATTCTTCCCCAAAGTACCGTTTCGTAATTTACTGGCGAGAGCTTTCTTGTAGACCGCGCCGCGCCCCCTCGCACCGGAGTTGACCGTCCCCACCAGCGCACTATACGTTGGCCGAGGCTGTTCTTCCAACAGATTCCCTGAGTCAAGAAATTATTTACATTAACGTTAAACATTAAGATCAAAGATGTTTCCATATTTAATTAAGACAAGAGAGCTATTTACAGTATATACTTTTTGGACTTTGGTAAATAAAAAAGATATTAGTCAATATAATCACAGTAACAAAACTGCTCCCACTTGATTTAAACATAAAATTCAAAGACAAAGTGAGAGAAAGAATATCTCTACATATTTATTCACAGAGCGCAAGCCAGGGATGTTATTGGGCGAGATGAAATTCTCAATCAATGTACGTAAATTTAATTTAAAGTCAAATAAGTCTGTATCGATAGAAGTTTTTGCAAGAATTTTATTTAAAGTAAATACAAAATAAAGTCGACTCGACGTCGATTCTTAAAATAACAAAAACAAAAATTTTAAATATTAATACAGAATGAGTTTCGTGAACAAGACATTCGTAGATAATGTCGAAATATCGAGCTCCACCAAATAAAAATAAAAAACATGGTAAATATCCCGTCTTAAATACTGATAGTAATTAATACAGATGTTTTGTGTAGTTGAATGAACTATGTTTTGGAGTTAAATATCAGCACTTTCGTACGAACCTTGACTTGAAGATCGAGTCATTTTTTGCTTTAAAGCCATTAAAACATTACTGGGCCTGTGAGGCATCGGCGTGATGTCCTCGTATCCAGTCTCCCATTCCTTAGCCAATTTCTTTAGTTCCTTCTCCGCCAGCACTTCTGCTTTACTTTGCCTCTTCGTGTACTGTTTTTGTACTTTCTCGTGATCTTTTTTCGCCTTCTCTTTTAATGACTTCGCTTTTTTTCTGAAATTTGTAAATTAACTAATTGTAGTTTCTAATATAATGTACCGAATTAGATGTTTTCGTCTCGACTGCTTAAATAATATTCATAGACTTAAAAAACTCAAAAAATTTCAACCTAAAAAAAACCGTTACTCGTTTATAAAGTCATTCATAAAGTCATACTTGTCATTATGCTCCAATTTCCCCGTCGCTTGGTCCAGAAAACGTAAAATGTCGTCTCGACCGTTGATTCCAGCCAGCTCCTGTGCCGTGTGTCCATCTACGTCTATGGAATACATGTTGGCTCCAAAATTGACAAGGAACGTAACACATTCTTTATGTCCTCTTGCGGCTGCGAGGTGTAGGGCTGTATTGCCAAAGTAGTCGGCTTTGTCAGGCTCTCCCCTGGAATAATAAAAATTGTTAACTAAAATGTGTCTGTATTATACATATAATCAATATCAGTTCTTTTTGTTAGGTAATGAACGAGAGACATTGGCCGCCAATGTTCTCCAATAGTTTGGAATGCACACAAATGAAAGTGCAAATTATTGTAAATTGATTCTAAATGCTAAAAAATATATTTATTCTTTTTTAATTTATTTAAGATTTTAATAACAGAAATAACAATAACAATATTGAATTAAAACTTGTATTTGTATCTTATTTAATAAAGGTAACTTTTACAGTAAAATTATTGTTTACAAATAAATTTTAATTAAACGTGTCAACACAAAAGATAGATAAAATATTTCTGCGAATAAATTAATTAGGATTTGTATCGCTGTTAGTATATCACATTATGCTTCACTGTGGATTAACATCAAACTTATGTAAAGTAAAATGCATCCTCTCCGATTAAAAAGTAGGAAGAGTTCTGTTCTGCTCGACCGAGCAGCCACGGGTTGGCAGATAAAAATCAGCATTTCTTTAAATATACTGATTTTCGCCTACGATATCCTTCACTTCGGAGCTAATATTGAGTTCAACACCAGACATAGCCTTAGATCAACTATTATATTTACTATGACAAAGAGGTAAAATTTGTTAATACTAACTAATGATTAATTTCTAAAAAACAAGTAGTAAAATTCTGCTATGGGATATGAATTACATTTATATTATATCTATCATTATCATAATTAATAAATTGCTCCCATTCGAAGTCGGGGCGAGTCGCTAGTATTCAATAAAAAGAAGAGCATTTGCCATGTCAAATCTCCCGTCTCCTATTATGGACTGAGATGTATTTTATCGCGCTGCCCTATCTCTCTAGGTCTTGGTGAATACCGGATACCGGTCTCACTGCTGGGCAAATACCTCCTCGCCCCTTTGAGGCGAAGATTTGGAGCTTACTCCACAGCGGTGTTTAAATGTGGGTTGGAACAGTGATAGATTTTCATCCCTCACGGAGGTTCTTCGCGATTATATCCTTCACCGGCGTGCACGACATGAATTATAAATACAAATTAAGCACATGAATAATATATTTAATATCCATGTATTTAACTTGGCCGTTCATCCAGAAGTTAAAAGACCGAATATATTATATATTCGGTCTTTTACAATAATTTTCATATTAAAATGAATAATAATCATTGACATTATCAATTATTATCTTGGAAAAAGTGCGATCAATCAGTAATCAAAAGTTTTAGGTTTATCTATATTGATATAAAATATATGGTTAGCAAAATTTTTATTAATTTTTTGCTTTTACAAATATTCTATCATTTATTTTCATTTCAATCGAAAGCTTAATATCGAAATTATTAGAATAAATGAAATTCAGTAGCAAATGAGTTACAATAGCATTACGATAAGCTCACATAAACGTAATCTTCACTGTATTAAACGTATTAACATTAGAGGATTATCAGTATTTGGGGTTCCTTGCTTTTGAGGAAAAATAATGCGTGGTAATCAATATTTATGATTAAAAAAGAGGGGTATCTAATTTGAAGTTATATTAAATAAAACAAATTCAAGCGCCATATTTTCCTATCTGTTCGCTTGTGTAGTCAAAAATTACCAAACGGTTTTTAAACGGTTTCATGAGTGATTCATTGATTCAGGGTTATGTGTGTAATTAATTGAGGTTTTGTGTTAATTGGGCGAAATATGACGACGATTGTTGAAGATGTCATAGAAAATCAACGTCGCCTATGCACCTGCGTGCGTCGCCACCAATCGGTTTACGTATTACAATACAAGCGTTTCTGTAAAATTGTAAACCCTTATTCAGCCCGTGCGGATTCGGGACGGGTAGTAGATTGTAGATATGATAAAAAATAGTTACCAATCGTTGATTAATACTAATTCAATTGTATTTAATAACGGAAAATTGTAACAACTAAATACCTTGCCGGTTCTCGTTTTTGTTCGTATACGTTTGTCTGTGTAATTATCTTTATTAAGTTCATAAGTCTTGTTTAGTTAATATTTACACTATACACTGATTATTACAGACTACAGACTCCTTCAGCATAGACCCTACTCTAAGATAACGGAGACAATACTGGAGTACTGTCAAATACCATATATAGACATAGACAACTTTACAAGACAAGTATAACTCAGTCTGTGTGTATGTCGGTCTATATATATATTTGTTGCTCTTTCACGGCCAAACAGTTTTGATGAAATTTGGTATCAATCAAGCCTGAACCACAAGGATATTTTATGCTTAACACCTGACGAGCAAACTCTAAAACGCGAACGAAGGCGCGGTCGACAACTAGTCATCTATATATGAAGTCCTCTGTATGACGAGGACTGCTATTTATTATGTGTTCGTTTTGTATTTAGTCATACACAAACGAAAAGATTCGTTACACGTCTAATACTGTATCTACGTACCCTCGTCCGCACAGCAGCCTCAACGCCTCTATGTGACCCTCGAAGGCCGCCCATAATGTCGGCGTCATACCGGATTCATCTTTGTTGTTGCATTCTTTTCTCGTCGCTTCTCGCAGGACCTCCAACAGTCCGTCCTTGGCAGCTCTGAAATTACATTAACATAATAGGTATTCATATTTTTATAAGTTCACACGTAAACGATACGAACAAATTAATGAGAAACTTCTGTATGATTATCATTATTGTATATTAAAGTCATACATATATAAGCTACATATATACCTACAATAACTACATTCACCTGGTGGTAGGGCTTCTCGATATTCTAGCGCCAAACAGCAGTACTAAGTATCGTTGTGTTCCGGTTTGAAGGTTGAGTTAGCTAGTTGAACTACGGAGACAAGGGACATGACATCTTAGCTTCCAAGGTTGGTGGCGCATTGGCGATATAAGTAATTATTAATATTTATTACAGTTCCGTTGTCTATGGGCGGTGGTGTCCACTTACATCAGGAGGACCGCTGCTATCCGCCTACATATCATAAAAAAATAAAACATATCGCAATGTATTCTACACTTCAACCCACAAAGATTTTATGTAACCGGTGTGTTGAAAGTAGTACAGAAGCACGCTATTCTACTCCCTTACTAATAGTTCGATGGGAGGGCGTTGCGACCCAATCAAACAGATTCAGAATAACGGTTTTACGTGCTCTCTGATGCATAGAACATCGATACTCCATTGATATTATTTTAAATCAATAACCACGTTACTTTTAGTGCTCTAACACGGAATTTGCAACTGTATAAGATATAGAGCCAGTAAAGAACTATTTTCAACTCAAATAGTGCAGTTGGACAGATTTAGGTTGAAAACAATAACGATTGTGCGTAATACACTATATCCCAGCAATTGTAATACTATAATAAGAATAAAATTATAACAATAGTATTAACGTAAATGGTCGGAAGCAATGAAAAGTGAAGCATGTCATGACAAGGTGTAACAATAGCTAATAATGAATGACTTTCACCGTGATGAGGCAACGTCGCCGTGTGAACAGTCTCCCAGCCGATAGCGCTGAAGCGGCTCATAGGCTGCCGTGGATCAACGCACTTTGTACACAGTATGACATACATTAAAAAAAAAACTGTATTTTTTTTATTACATTATTGCACAAAACAAAATTGACAGTTTTAGTAAGTTCAGGAACAAATGTTTGTGGATATATGTATAAAGGAAAAATAAAATAATTAAGTAGAAATGAATTTACGTATTACCTATGTGCATATGAAATATACATTTTAAATAGAGAGTTTTTTACGGGCTACCGAGAGTAATTTTACCAAACGTTTCTTTTTAATTAAATAAAGATAGCCTACTGGACCGAAAACCAATCCAACCAGGCCGATCAAATCTGAACAAGTACAATCGGGTTCTCATGTACCTAATTTGTGTTCATAAATGATTTTGTGTTCGATAAAGTCGCTGGAGAAGGAAAACATTGTGAGGTACTCTGTACGCGTCAGATTAATTGTCATATCAATTCATCGTTGCCCAAATGGCTAACTATGAGATTCCGACCTCTTGGATTCAAACCGGAGTCGGATCATCAAAGGTTATTATTGGGTTTTTTCTGGAAATTCTTTATACTCCTTGGTCCTGCGCCTGAATTTTTAGAATTGTAATCGATTTACCGTCTCTTAATTTTTTGAGAAAATAGAGTATGCACCAGATGTTACTATCTAAATCGTCATTATACCCATCAGAATTGGAGCAGCCTGATGCTTAACTTCTCCTTAGCAGAAGATAAATTTTTTACGTATAATTTCGGCCCAAATTCGTGTGTTTATTATTTTTTATTAAAATGATTGTGACCGTTTTTTATTACACTTAGTACGTTTACAATATTGACGTTAAGATAAAAAGAATAATATAAAAAATTTAATAGATAAAAGATACCAGCCTGAGGTGGATTATCGTAAATTAATTGTGAATATCTAAGTAATTTGTTTTATCAGTTCTACATTTATATAACTTCGTATTATCTGAAACTCTGAAATGTATGATGTATAAATGATATATATTTTTATCAGACATGCAAGTATTCTCACGATGTTTTGAAAATATCATGAAAATGATGGGTGTTGGTGGCTGGTAGCCGCAATCTTCAATTAAGTCACATTTTTTAACCACCGGACCATCTCGAAATGCAGTCTACGACATGTTATGTTATAAAAAAAAAACACTTTATGGGAAATACCTTCAAAGTTTTGTAAGTTTATTGCGATTAATGTCACATCTGATGATGAGATTAGATGACTAATAGCAAATGGTTAGGTACCGGTGGTTATTCACCTCGCGAACAATGGTACTATTTCACAGAACGGTACTAAATACCTAAGATCTGTCAAAACTTGAATCAATTGCTCGCCTTATTCATTCATTCACAAATATATTATTCCTGTTTATTAATTTGACAACATTGTATAATATCGTTATTTATTTAAATATTTTTTGACACATTCGATTTTTTGTTTGCTGATCATGACCTGAACATTAAAAAACTATATTATAAAAAATACCTTGTTTTTTTTTTTCGTGGTTTCGCGTTATTTGTATTGATTTTATCGGTTAACAATATTTTTATATTACTTTTAAACAGAATATAGGTAAAGGTTTGTAGAGCTTTACAAAATCAGAAGTTGCGTGACTTTAATAAATAGTATATATTCTTTTATAACGAATAGTTTGTTATATAAGAATATATACTTATATAAGAAATGTCGGTAAAACTATATATATTATATATCCAATTTTTGCCCTTCATAACTATATCCTGATATGTTGCTAGCATCACGTCGTAATTTAAATGAATATTCCAAGCGAGAATAAAACGTTTAGGATATTGGATGCATCGAGCTGTCTGAGGAAGACTACAATGCCAGATTCGTACAGGTTCAATTTTAGATTAGATGGTAGAAAATCATTACGACATTTTTAACTTTGGAACTAAAGTCACCTGGGTAAAAGTTTAAGACAAGACACTGCAAAGACAAAGACAAAAACAGAGAGATACGTATTTATAAAAATCTTCAAGGTTAGTTATTTCTGCGTTTAGTATATCGCTATGAGGTTACTTCACTAACCTGACACCTGCATTGATCGATACGCTGATAATATTAGATCAGTTTTAAACTGAATCTAATTCCTTCGACGTTAGGTTCGAATTTGTTTTGTTAATGTCATTATTGCAACATTTTTATCCCTCATACGGGCGAAGTTACTGAAGCGTATACATGCAGGGTGAACTATTGTTTGTTGACTGATAAATTTTAACCGTTGCCTTTTAACGAATCATATGTTTCCCAGATTTTCGCATATAATTAGTTTATCAGATATAATAACTAGGTTTTTAAGAAGTGTTAAGCTGTAATTTGTAATTATTTATTTATAATTTAATCTTATAAAAGTTGACTTCATTCAAATTAACATGTCCCAGCTTATTATGGTATTGAATATTTGGTGTTTTCACAATGTCTTCGAGTGAACTTTACAATCTTTTTACTTTATAATCCACACTTGTACAGGACTCCAGTTATGTTAGTCTGTTTATCAGCTAAAGATTTAGGTGAAATTCATTATAAAATTAATATTTTTAGATTGCTGCATAAAACGTCATTAAACATCGATTTTTTTCATAATTTGCAATAGTGTATTTGTTTCATTATCACGGACCTTTTGTCAGGAGCTCAGCGGACAGTTTACGGAAGTGTAAGGTTGTAGGAAACACGGTCCATGCGCCGTCAAAGCGGTTCAATGTCCTGAATAATTTTGACGAACTAACCGAATTGATTCGCGGTAATTTTCGTGACAAATCCATATCGGTATTCGGTACACAGGTTATACTCATTGTGTGCGAGTTCATTTCAGTTGGTTTGAATTCGTAATAATAACATACGGAATTATTATTAATGCCATAAAAATTTACATTAATAAAGCTTAATTCTACAAAGCGTCTTTTTTTAAGTCACCTTCATTCAGATTTAGGAGCACAGATATGGCTAACTAGTATTACATATGGCTCCATGTTAAGTAGACTACTAGATAGCCACAGAATCTTAGATTTCACGTTTTTAAACGGCCAGCATGACAAGTGTTGTCTGAATAGACCCTCTTCTCGTTCGAGAATGAACTGGAACCACCTGTTATGGATGCTCAAAAGTATTTAGCTTAAAATAGATATATATTTTTAATACTAACTAATTTGTTTTGATCATTAAGTCGGAGGTTTTTCTTCACACGCATACGGAAGAAGCCTGTCTTAACAGTTACTTGATTATAGAAATTGGATATCACTTCCAGTACTTAACTAGAGAATATCCGATTTCTAGTTGGCACGCACTTTGAGGAAGAGTTTAATAATAATTAGTCTTAATACCATTGCTTAAAGTTCTTTTTGATAGTATGCGATATTCCTTTTTTTTTAGTTCTAGGCATGTTTACATGTACGTTATCTTAACCTTTCTAAGTAAATCTGTAACCACATAATGGCAATCTCTTGCCAATTTGGAAGCTTTTATTTTGTAAACCACAAATTTAATATATCTGGTAATATTGCTATCCATTTCTAATGTACTATAACTTGAAGTGGATAACGAATATTATTTTATCGTAGTTTAATTCGAAATAGTGCTGAACAAAATTGATCAAGCATCTTATACGTGGATACTGTTAACAGTAACCATAGAAAGCATTTCAACAGATGTTTTGTTTTAAATCTTTAATAAATATATTTCGTTCGTACGAATAATATTGTTGTAATTGTTATTATTAACTAGTAACAAAATATATAATACCTTTTTTTAATATTTTTTTTAACAATTTAGGCATCTAATTCTATGCGGCATGTGAACCAGCGTGAAGCAATTATTTTAATTAGCAATCTTCTAATTTAATTTAATGAATAAGTGATATGAATAAAGCGCTGAAGCATTTTTAAATTTTGTATATACACAATATAAGGCTTCACTTTCGCGAACTAATTTAGCTTGATTTACAATCGTTATTTAAATAAGTTAAAAACGCAACAATACGGTTTCTTGTTTTAAAAAAGGAGTCAGAAATAGATAATTGCTTATTCTGTCGTCAGCTAGAACCATCGATGAATAATATAATCTTATCTCTTCGACTGGTCAGATAATCGGAATTCCAATCAAAATACTGTGACATGGGTATGTACTTACTTGTGAAATCTATCTGTAGTCATTTTGTACTTTTTTCACACTCTTATTTGAATATTCTCATAAAACTTGGGCAAAAGTTTGTTCAACTCATTTTCAATAACTTTGTCTAAAACCGCGAAATTGATAACACGAGAAAGTTTCTGCTTTGTCACACCTTACACTTTAATTCTTTTAAATTGTATAGTTTTATTTGTATCATAATTTTTTTTCATAAAACACTGATATATTTTATTTTTATTGTGCAACAGTATTTTTACACAATGGAACTTTTTTACAATACAGACAATTTATTTGCAAAAATGTAATTTCGTCAATTTGAATTAATACTGTTTATGTATATAATTTAAAGTTGTATGTTATGTTACAACGAACTTAACCAACGTACACCTGATTCGTGAGAAAAAAAACGAATACCAACTGAGCCACAGTGAATATAGCCACAATAGATTACAATGACCTCGTTGATAAATGTTAGCGCCATCTATTGCAAAACTTCTACATCTCTTATTGAAATATAAAATTTACGAAGTATCACTGAACTTAGGCCATCTATTAATGAATAGTAAACATCTTGCTTACAATTCTCACCACTAGATGGCGGTAAGTATTATTAAATATAAAAATATGAATATTATTTTAAATTCTTTTATATTCTAAACAAAAACTAAACAGTGTGTTATAAATTATAATTATAATATATAAGACTTAAAATAGACATGTACTAACTATGTTGCTAAAGCTATAGTTGTTGCGTTTATGTTACATAAAAAAAATATGTGAGATGCAAATAAACACCGCATAGGTACCTATATTCTTTATTTGATTGTTATTGTTATTGTCAAGAATTGGCAATTCAAGATTAACCTGAGAATAATGGAAAAAAAAGAACATATTAAAAATTTCAGTTTCCCAAAACCAAATTGTTTCGCCGACATACATACATAAATACAATAATTTTGGTTGTTAATTGGTCCCAAATTTGTGGTTTTGTCAACAATTTAAACAAATTTCGGAGTTGTTCAGATTTTGCTTAAATTTAAGCTTATATATAGATATAAATTTAATACACGTATTATCTTTTTTTGTGATATTACGTTTATTCTAAACACATTAATTTACATAATGGGTACTAGTAGATAGAAGCCAAAACAATCACCTATTAAAAGGATTACTGAAACGAATGGATTGTTAAAAGGATGTGATATGAAATCGTTTCATCCGAGTAGATCTACCGTACTTAGTGGTGTCGAGGACTTGCACAAATATTTGTGATCCATTAGCTATTTATCGGTTAATGCGTTTCACATGTACCTCTCCACTGATCCATTGCCGACAATCAGCGGTAAAACAATCATGATTCGTTAAAACGTTATCTGACGTTATGTAAATATACTAATAATTTTTATTGGTGTTGTAAATTAACAGCAATATTGGAGATTAGTGAAAGTATAGTAAATATAAGTATATTTTGTTAGTTTATGACTAAAAGATATATTTTTTTAATATTAGGCTGGCAGAGGTTTTGAAAGTGGATTTCTTCCCAAATTTTCCCTTTGAGATATAAACTATTCTCTAGACCATCAATTTGATGCCAGCTATGTGATGTAATTTGTTATGTCACTTGTGTTATTGGCTCACTCACACTACGAACGGAACGCAGTAAAACAAAGTATGCTTGTTTGGCGACGGAATTAAAGTTCGGCAGTGGGTAACCCTAAGCCTTAAGGTCTGTATGAAATATGTTTCTCTATACTAAAAGAAAACATTAAAATCGAATTCTATTTTCAAAGTAGAGAATTGTGTCTGCTTATTGCAGCCGGGTAGAAGTTTTTGCACCCGTTGAAGAGATGATTACGAAGTTTGGCCAGTTATGTCAAGATAGGTATATCCCAGAATTACCAGTTTACTCACTTATTATTTTCTTTTGTCATGATATCAAAGATTTACATTAATTTATTACATTGTTAAGATAAATTTTATTATTCGTAATCCTGTTATTGACACACCTGTGTAATATTATGTTAATTGTTGTGGCTGCCGAAGTGATGTGATCAACTGATCACAACTGTAAATAAAATAAAAGGTACTCAAGTGTTTAACATTTTATACCGTAATGAATAAAAATCTTCCTTTTAATAATATTTTGTAGTTAAATAAATCTTAATAAGATTTATGAGATCTTAAGACAACCAGTCTAAGGAATTTATTTATGTTGATTGTTGTGATCCACCTTTCTGCAGGTCATATCCATATCTATGATTTTTCTAAACATCGTATACTATCAAATGTATTTTATTCAAATTTACAATAAAGCATTTTTGACTCGACAATATTTCAACTCTACCGTCGTTGTGAAAAGCAGCCCCCTGCGAGAAGAAACTCGCATAGATTTGCAATGATCTTAGTAATAACAATGATTGTTCTTAATCAGTTCTGTGTTGGAATCCGAACCTAAAACCAGACATCTTTATATAATAAGATTTTTTTATAAATTTTGTCTTAATATAATTTTTAAATTGATATTTAAACAATGTCACAAAAAATATAAATAATTTAATTTATCAATTTTTAATTTTAACAGTTAACATAAACATTTCTTTAACTATACCAATTTAAAGCGTCGATAGCTAGAGACATAATACAACTAAATATAATAATAATAATAAATATTGGACAACATCACATACATTACTCTGATCCCAATGTAAGCAGCTAAAGCACTGTGTTAAATATAAGTAAATAGTAAAATATAATCAAAGTGGGACAGTAAACATTGCCACTTTAATAAGTTAAATGTATCCAACATACTGCACCTCATTACTATCTGATCCCATTCCTATGTCTCAAAACACTATGATTTATCGTATCTCATTGTATCAGAAAGCTAATTAGGCAGTACGTGCCCGATAAACCCATACGGAACTTCGTAATATGTGTAATGACGTCATAAGCCCTACGAGATGATTGCCGATATATCTTTTTTATGCTCGTTTATCGCCCGATAATATAATAATCATATCGCGCTGACAATAATGGCATGCCAAATAAAATCTACCTACCCTATATTCCGATCGAAATCGTTACAAATTTTACCGAATATTTCCTACATAAAAATCAACTTTAGTGTCAAAAGATAAGGTTGTAAATACTTCGTCCGAATGTAATCGTGTCGGACGTATTCGATTATCCAAAAATACCGAAGCTCGAATGTACAAATTGGGTAAGTTCGGAACGCGCGGGAAAGCAATATGTTTTTATTTCTTTTTAATTTCCGGTTCGTTTTAATGGCGTCGAAATCAATATAATGGTGAAGCGGCCAGCGCCATTTTAGCATTTTGTGGTTTTGCTCATTTAACATCATTGGGCTTAACCGAGCGCGCCAATTAATATAATTATATTGTTTGTTTTTACGCTTAAACATTTTCAATAACATTTCAAATTTATTTCAGAACTTGAGTATCGATATATACATAGCATTGCAAGTTTGTTTGTCTATCAGGAGCGATTGGAGGATCTATACGTCGTCGTCTCTAGACTTTTATCAGGCAAAGACTGTCTTCGGGGTTCCGTGGTAACACAATAATAGCTCCATTATAAGAGCCTTGCTGGTCCGAGGCTCCATGCCCATCTAAATCTAGTTTTTATATCACTTTACCAATAATTAGTTCAAGTCTCGCAAGACTGTAGATCTCAAAAGTTATTTGCATTTTATTGAGATTTTCATGACATGGTGACAATCTATGTCATCAGCTGGCGCGTTGACTGACTAGTAAGCCTCTGTGTATATATTGTTAAGCACATCACTTTTACTAAATTATTCAATGTCATTTATTTTCAAATAAATAATCATGTACTAAGCTATCCCTTGCCTTCCTTAGAATACCTATTGTGGTTCGCCAGATATCGACTTTTGTAACAAAATGTATTTTAATAAACGAGTAACGAAGGCCCACTTAAGGAAAATACCAATTAAAGATACTAAGGACAATATATCTGTGGAGACATAAATATATGAATAAAAAGAATAAATACACGGGAAGACATTTTTTGTAACCCATGTTTGTAACCCTAACTGATAAAACTACTAAAACATATAGCTCACTAAAGATATAATTATTGTGAATAATCATCACAAATAAATCATATATTAGGGACATAACCACCGTCTTAAATATTCCTCTAGTTCTTCAAATAAATATAGATTAAATTACTTTTGTAATCATTCTTCATAATACTTATAGTGAAAAATGCAGCGGAGAAGATTTTATTATACAAATGGCTTTGTTTATAATATATAGACATGGTAAACAACGCCTGCCGACGGTTTCTCTTGTTTACAATCAATGAATACCAGAATCCAAAAGCACAAACTATGGAAATTACAATATTACGTTGGGTTCATGGCGATAAATTTCTTGTTAATATATTATGTAACAAACTAACAACAAAGTTTAAGCGTATGTTTTTTAACTAACAGATAAAAAATCCTCTGAATTTTTCCCGGGCTCAGTCACCCGCAGCATCTCTTGCAGCCGAACGGAATTTTAATGGGTTTTCCATAAATATTTTTTATAACGAGTAACCTCCACTTAATTATCAATTTGTATAAAATTATACTTCGTGTATGTCGTATGTTATGTTAAATGGTAATCAAAAAGCAATAGAAAAATATATTTTATTTACAAGCATTCTTAGATTACTCATATACCTAGACAGAGTGTCGAGTTACAAAAGAACTAAAACAAACGAGCCATCTTTAATGTCTTGGTGTGCGTAACAGCTATGCTTGACACTCGCCGATAGTTGCCCACCAGAGCCGGACCGTAAGTTTAGGGGACCCTGGGCAAATACTTCTTAGACATATCTGACATATCTGAACGTAGACTTGAATTAAATTAATTGAATGGGTTTGATTAATTGCAGGACTCGCAGGGCTGCAAACCATACGATCTGTTTAATTTAATAAAGTTATGGAGTCTTTCGCATTATAGTCTATTCTTGACTTTGACGACTTAGGTGAGGGCCCCTTGAATCCATGGGGCTGTTGAATCCACGGGACAGTTCAATAGCTAAGTGAAAATATTATAAATATTTTCCGTCTCGCATTTTTAAATTTGGACCGATAATTATTGTTTAAATATTGAAAAATATCCAGTGTTTAAATGTTTTTATAAATCAGAAGAAAAAAAAATAGATTTTAATTGATACTTTTTTTAATAAATTTTTGAAGTTGCATTTTTGACTTACTTTGAAAAAATCTAAAAAACACGATAACTCAAAAATGGTTCACTTTTGTATAATCCATATGGGGTTAAAATTATCGCAAATAGTCATCCCTATTACCTCCTAACGGGAATACGTCGAATTACCTATAACCAGAATATAAAATAAGTACATATGAATTTATATATTTATTTTGCGCCAAAAACCAAGGTTAGAAGGTAAATAAATCCACTTTAATAACTAGAGCCATCCAAAGGCCTGTCATTGTATTAAAAGAACGCTTTAAAAACTTGCTCCAACATGTTCCACTTTGGGTTCATTTTTACGCACAAATGTCAGAATTTCTTGTAATAAAAAATTAAATGTTATCTTTGATTCGAACTTGTGATTATCGGTTAAGATCTACGAGCTTTAATCATTGGGCCATCGGTTATATTTGAAGAGGTAATGTGTATAGATAATATAATCTAACGCCTGTTACAAATATATTGACACTTCAATAATATTTTCTATAGCTAAGTTACAAGTCATCGACAATCGATCTAACTTGACTTCCGCCACTTAGCGCTGTTTGTATATCCTCCATTAAGTGCAGGAAACTTCATACTTACGGTGAGATGTTTCGTCTTTTTATATACGTATTCGCTTGACAGGTAATTTTGGTAATAATAGTCGTCATTTTTAATATAACTCAATTTCAATTATAAAAATTACAAAAAGTATCGTTTCAATTAATTAAAATTTATTATTATTAAGTACAAGCTGTTTGACACATTTATTTTGTGTTAAAAAAATCATTCTGACAGCATAAACAAAAGAAAAAACAATTAAATGTAATCAAAAAAGTTACAGGCAAACGTAATAATACACTCAAGTAAATTATAAATTGCTCAATCGTCAGCATTTTTCTAATGAGACATTAACAAATGTATTTAACACTCAGAGTTGTTAGAAAATGCCACAATGCGGCGCTGTTTAAGCGGAAGCCGGCAGGAAATGGCCACTAATGGCCGCCGCGCCGGAAGCGACGCCATTATGCCCTAGTGATGATCAAATAATTACTTAATTTTATTTTGCAAATGTACATTTATATAGCGATACTTAAAAGGATATTGGCCATGATAAAACTCTAGGGTGTCGTTGAGCTTAACGGTGACAAGAATTGGTGGTTTACGCTTATTCAAATGAATATTATACTACTTAATTTAAAACATGTATTTATAGAAAGAACACAAACGCTTTTACGTATTTTTCTAAAAATCTGTTTTTCAAAATTTGTCAAAATTAACTTGTTTCAAAATAGTTTTATGTGAAAGTTATTTCATTAATTCGCGTAACGTTTCGTTTAACCGAAAATTATATTAAAAGCGTATAGATTGTTTGATTTCAAATTACTAATCACCAGTTTCTGTCTCTGATAAAGATTGAATGGATTGATTTGGCCTTAAACTGAATGACCATTGGTCGAAAGCAGCCTTTGACGTTATGCGATCGATGAGCGTTAAGATCAAAGCAGTTCATCCAAACGTTCAGAAACTGGAGATAGGTTTGTCTGGTATATGATCCAGAAAATCTTATTTATTTTATGATTACTTGTTCTTTTATAACAGTTACACGTTTCACACTGGTTTTAAAGTTTATAAGTTCACAATAAATAACTTGCGCTGACAATTTTCATCCGTCTCTCTTTCGAAGTTCAGTGAAGTTCACCAATAAATCCTGGGTCGAGTTCAAGTGAAAAAGGCTTTGTTTGGTTTAGATATAACGGGACGGTAACGACACGATATGTATATTTAGAGCAACGACAGCAAGGATGTATCTCCCAATTCGTTTTATCTTTATGCATAGGAAAACCTTTAATTTCCAACGAAACAATAATTAGTTATGGTTTCTGCTTACAAATCATTTATTTATAGAAGTAGATTTTTGTTTACATACCTGCTGACACTTGCTATGTTTCTATTATAACAACATTGACGCGCGAGTCGTATCAAATAAAACTGTTACAAAAAAATATTGTAACGCACACCGGGATTAGGCAACTTATTTATTAATACATACATTAAAATGCATATGTGTGAGTAATGTGTAAGCTAATTGTACATGAAAACTATTTAACCTAGCTGTACATCGATGTCGTATCGTAAACGTTTCGTGTAACTTGTAGTGTAGTCTTGAAAACTCCTTTCCGTCTGTAACGAGTTTCAAATTGGAAAATCTACTTAGAGACCAACTTTGAAACTTGCCTCCACGCCCTTGTTTTTCCAATTTTCTACTTTTCACAAATCTTTAGAAACTCTGTTATCTGTTATTTATTTTTATTTATTAAAGATAAAGTCTAATATTGTTTCGTATATTTAATTTATTTATTTAAACGTACCTACTATTTTATTTTTACTTAATATAATAATTATTTCATTGGCTGAAATAAATGCACTAATAAATAAATTATCAATGCAATCTAAAAAATAGCACAATACGTTTAACACCTTTTTATCTTTTAATATGTATTGTTGCCATTGCAATTTACATTTCACAAACTATAATAATAAAATGTGTGAAACATGACCACTAACAGTAGGAACAGATTAAAAAATCATCCAGGATAATAAAGAAGTTATCGGCTGTGAGATCTGACGCCGGTGCCTAGCGAATGGAAAAAAGTAAAAAGGCGGGAACTTGATTCATAATGGCATCAAACATGGCGGCACTGATTGCGATCTGAAATAGAGATAAGAATGGGGTGGCTAGCTTTGTCTTGCGCCTGATGACTATTACAGTAGGTAGGTTATAATAAATAAACATCTGCTATGCTATTATAATGATTATTTGCATTGTTTGAAGGTGTTAATGTTGTATATTTAGCTGATGAGGTCTAAATGCTATTAGGTGGTTAAAAAAACTTAATTTAAAATGAATGTCATATAGACTGTGCTATTTATAAATAAGCAGGTGTACGATGTTACTTTTTTTGAGGCTATAGTTTTCCTATAACCAGCTTGTCAAGTATGTCATCCAATTTATAATTTCTGTAATTGCCACTTCTTACTGCTTCACGCACCCTCGTTGTCGTTGACGTTGAAACAGCGAAAAAAACTATTGTTTGACTCGTAGGATAACTGGTCGATACTAGTAGATAGTATTCATACTCAGGTGGATATCAATAATCCAGTAATTTATGTTTGAGTAGGAGCACAATACCTGAAATTTGTTAACCTCATCGGAAATGAGCAAAGTAAAGATTAATGATGGCTACATATTACAGATTGTTGTGCGTAGTTAGATAAATTTGATTATCTGACGCCATCTTGCAAAAAGGAATATGAACGGATTACAAAGAGTACCAATTATAGTATTAAGATAATATTTCATATCGATATACTCGAATTGCGTTTAGATTTTTTTAATGTCGTTTGTAAAATTGGTCTAACGCCCATAGAAATTTTCACTAAGAAATAATAATAATAAATAATTGTTCCTTACATCACCTATGCACAAAGGTTAGCCCTTGGGAACTAAGATAATATGTAAGACTGTACGTGTATTTCACTGAAACATAGATTGGTTTTAAAAAGTAAAAATTGATAAATATTCAATGAATTTCAACCTACTCTAACTTACACAAAATATTATGTTAAATTTTAACAAATGTGAAGAAAACTGCTTCATAAAACCGTGCATCACGAGGTTAAAGAGAAATGGTACGAAAATCGTTCAAGGGACAGACGTGTTGGAATCACTCTTTTCGCTGAAAAGGGTGTGGAAATGAAAGCAGCCAATGATAAAACATCTCAATCCGGTTTCCACTTTTTTACCAAATCTCCAGGGTCTATATTTTAGAAATCCACGAACGGGAAAAATCCGCTTGTCTTCTGATATTTGAATACAATAAAAAGTGTAATAAAATAAACTGGCCGCAATAATTTTTATTGTAAGGAGGACGAGGGTCCTCTTTACAATAAAAATTATCATTTAGATGGGGTAGTCCGCAATATGGCGCGAATTTCGGGAGCAAAAAATAGATAGACGCAGCGCCAATTGTCAGTTAGGGTGACCTTTTTAGTTTTCCGAAATTGCTTCGTACTAAACACGAATCATGTTTGATTGAGTTTTATTGGAAACATGAATCTTTTGTTTAAATATAACCTAGTTCTCTTTATTTTTGCGTGTTACTTAAATGTTTCTAAATTAGTACGTATTTATGTGGGATGCAATACAATGGCAACACTACAATTTATCTATTATTTATACATTTTTAACACTTTTCTAGATTAAATTATGATAGATAGTTCCAGTTAGTTAAGTATTCATAACAAGTGCCGGGATTTAATACAAATATTAAATTTTAATCTAAGTGTCGTCACCAACAAGTATTAATGACAATCTCCCCACAAAGAAGCTATTCCCCTGAAACACATTAGTCTGATTGTACTGTGTTCACATTTATCGCACGGGAGCGGAAAGCGTTTTATTTGTTTTATTTAAGTTGATTTATTAATTTTGTCGTTACCTCGTCCCCAAATATATATATTATATACTATTGCTGTAGAAATTGTTAATAAGGTTTAGTTTTATTGTATTTTTTTTTCTTAATGATATTGTTTTGTATTTCTTATGAATATCACAGTAATAAAAAAATCACAGCTTTAATTAAGTAAATATAAGTGTGACAAAAACAGATTTTTTTTATATCAAAATATTTCTGATAAAATTTTATAATAAACACAATTATTTTTACCTAGATGACATATTTGGTGATGTTAATTTAGAGCTATTATTAAATGAACTTTATCATAGTAGTCGATATCTTTACATAAGCGGAGCGGAATAAACGAATTGCTCTTATCAAATAAAATATCATAAATATTTTAAATTTAAGTAACAACGGTAAGCAGTCTTGCGATGTCTACGGTGGTGGGTCAAAGTTGGTCAGGAATCTGGTTAGTATTCCGGGCGGAGCTCGTGCGATCTGTAGGAGCAATACGCTGTAAAAATCTTCTATTTTAAATCTCTGAGGGTGACGACTTTCTCGTTCACTGTAGTCAGCTTTGACATCGATGGATGGCTACAGGCAAACACCTTGATGATTACTTCAGACGATGTACATGGGTATTTACAGACACATTGTCATTTGTCGTTCATTGTTAAAAGTAAAAATCATTTTCTTCTAACTATTCAAAGCAGAAAATTACAAGTCATATATAAAAATTAACCATCAAAAACAAACTTTAAATCGCTTTCGCTTGTTAACAAAGCATCAACCTAATAATTGGTTTGCCTGATTTCGGTTGGGGACGCCAAATGGAAAGAGAATCAGTTCTGATAAATGATTTTGGAACAAATGTTATTTTGATCTTTAGCGATACCGCGGGATTTGTGCGGGGGCGTTCAAAACGCTCGCCTTTTGATTGCATTGTGTGGCGTGATCGGACAATTAATTGCTATTTTCGTTTTTGTATAATGCTGTTAAGGTTAGGACCAGTTTTATTATTTGAAAATGATTTAATTTGTTCGTATTACAATTGACATATTGTAATTAAGATATTGAAATAAGGTTTTAATTTGGCTTTATTAATAACTATGGCTCGCGGTTTCATTTGCGTTAGGTTAGTAGGTAGGTTGATTTATATGAGGATGATAATGAATTTTATATGATTACTTTGATAAAAAACTGTTGTATTTTAATGACTGTGTTACTATAAGTTTAAATAATAAAATATACCTATTTAGGAAAAAAACAATGTATTTGAAAATTACAGAACGAAAAAACTAAACACTATTGTCACAAAAAATAAAATTTGGCTAATAGAAATCTTTGTAACAATAAAATCAAATAACTCATTATAAGATCTTCATTAAATTCACTGTAAACATCGAGCCTTAGAATTTCTAGTATACCAGTTATTAATTAGTAGTACATACATAAATATTAATTAAAACACGCATGAAACAAAATTGCCATCTACTTTTATACGTCATTCGTAATATTGAAAAAGTTAAAATGTTTTTTTATTTTTTTTTTATTTTCCTTATACACGCTATAACGCCATCATGCATCACTCTTAACATCTTAATGAATAAAAGATATATATTTACTTATATTGATAACAATAACTTAATTGTATTAAATTTTAAATTATTTAATTCTTCTAATTTTAACAAAAAACCTCGATTTTTCATACGAAATAGCTTAAGTTGATAGCCATTTAATATTTATAAGGTTGCGTTCTCAAAAGGGTTGCCCTACAACAGATTAAAAATTATTAACACAAAGTAGATTAATAAAATAAAAAATGGATTGGGATTTCACAAATCCGCCATGAATTCCACTAACGGTTCAGAACGAGTTCTACAAAGAACATCCGGCGAGAATCTAGGTAGTTACTCTTTTAAGCTCGTTATAGTTGTTCGTTAGCTGGAATTATTAAAAGTGATGAAGTGCTTACTAATTTGTATGCGATCCAAGCGACTGTAGTGTTTTCGAGACGAGGTCCCATTAGGGGATTCATTTGACCAAAATAGATTGTGAACCAGCTGAGAACATAATAAATTACATAATTACAAAATTTGTACACATTTTAATTTAAAATATCTTATATTACGAACTAGTCGTTAATAAGAGCTTTATTTTAAGTATGAAGAATGATTTTTAGTAATTTACAAATATCAAATTTCAAAAGTAATTCTATCTATTTGTTTGTTAACCACTGAACTGAATTTGATGAAATTTAGTAAGTACTTACTTATATAGCGAGATTGAACACTAAGGAAGGAAATAGAACCAAAAAAAATTACAATCTTTTCAGACGCCCAGACTTGAGACGAACCGACGAATTGAGCAGTATTTTACAAATAAAGTTAATAAAGTGTGTAAAATTTAAACAAATTTACTTTATAAATCTATTTACTGAGTCTTAGATCGAGTAACGGCCACCAGGATATATAATATACTTGGGACCTGGTTATGCCGTAGAATATCTGTCGAGTGGGTGGTACTTACTCAGACGGACTTGCAAAAAGCTCTACCACAAAGTATATTATTTTCTTAAAATATTACATAATTAGTAGTCAATAGAATTTTCACTTACAAGATCCACATGCAGAATGCGGTTAGCATGACGCAAGCTTGCACTATCCTAAACACGAAAAAAGTTTACTTGAACATAAAACAATATAAGGCATTGGTTTTAATATGAGAGCCGAGATGGCCCAGTGGTTAGAACGCGTGCATGTTAACCGATGATTGCGGGCTAAAACCCGGGTAGGCACCACTGAATATTCATGTGCTTAATTTGTGTTTATAATTCATCTCATGCTCGACGGTAAAGGAAAACATCGCGAGGAAACCTGCATGTGTCTAATTTCAACGAAATTCTGTCACATGTGTATTCCACCAACCCGCATTGGAGCAGCGTGGTGGAATATGCTCAAAACATTCTCCACAATGGGAGAGGAGGCCTTAGCCCAGCAGTGGGAAATTTACAGGCTGTTAATGTAATTTAATGTTTAATATGAAAGCAGTTACACATTTCCATCCGACGCATGCAGATTTCCTCACGACGCTTTCTTCACCGCCGAACACGGATTAATTTAAAAACAGAGTAACCCAATTAATACTAAGTGGTGCCGGAGAGAGTTTGTACCAGAATTCCTAGCTTTTATTTAAATCTAAATCCGTGAAAAACCTGCCACCGGTTCGGACACAAACACGTCGGGCCTGAAAAGAACCGGCAACAGACTGTATGCGGAATTTTTTTAAATATCATATTTACAATTATAGATTTCATACATCAATAAAAAAAATATTTTCGTTTTTGAAATGGCCTGGTGGCGACCATATTATTCCCAAATCTGCAATCAACTAATAAGTTTTGTAATATTTATCATCATAATAAACATTATATTATCTATGTTGTCTTTACGTATACTTATAGATGAACGTATTACCCACGGTTTGGTCCTTTTTTCACCATCAATGGTCCAACTATCAGCAAAAGAGTGAAGAATGCTGTGATGGCGTAAAGTGGGGTATGATATGTTTCATACTCTGTCTCCGTTTTTTCTGGTGGCTTCGAATCAGCATCAGGCGCTGGGGTCGGTGCGTCTTGACGTTTCTCACGAAGCTTGTCAATGTCATTGTGTGGGTATTCGTAGACATTAAACTGACTCTCGAGTTCCTCTTGTGGCGTGTCGTCGTATTGGCGGTAATTCGGATAGCTGACGTCTACACAAGTATATTATAAAACTAAAACTAAGTTAAATGTTACGCAGTAAGCGTTTCAATGTATCGTCGGGCTGTGGTTAGCTTATAAAGCTACAGACCCGAGGTCCTGGGTTCAAAACCCAGGCTACTGCTCCGCCCCCATGGCTCGAAGCGTTTTATACAGTTCTTTGATCTTATTCAACTCCATAATGGATGTTGTATAGTTAGGTTAGGTTATCTTTATTAATAAATATATTATTTTAAGATTTGTGCTTTTCAATCAAATATAAACAAATAAACACTTCAGTTTTATTTACTTACAGTATATACAGTACAATATTTTATACATTTCTACAGTATAAAACATAATCGCTGCCCGCTGTCTGTACGCTTATATCTTTAAACTACACAACGAATTTTCCTCAATAAATAGAGTGATTCAAGTGGTCGATTTATATTTATAATATATTTTTTCTTTAATCTAAACGAGCGAGCATAGTATAAGATAGTTTTGATTTATAAAACTATATGAGATACTTTATCTCAATTAATGAATTTGTTTTATCGATCTGACGGTTGATATGTAACAATACATGCGAGGATTCAATGAGTGGTGTTATGTAGTTGGGAAGTAAATTACAATATATTAAAATTTACCTTTGGTCCACATATAATCACAAAATCTAGGGTCGATAGATAGGGTTGAAATGTTCACAGTATTTAAGTGATCGAAGCGGCTATGTAGCACCCATTTTATACCTACTTACCTTGTGGCCTCTGTTTGATATAAGGATCAATCGCATCGTACATTTCTTTAACCTTTTCGTTTTTGTGTATCATTGTGTGATCTTTAAATTATATTCTTGACAAAATCGTTCCTAATATTTTTAATTATGTTAAATTTGACAAGTATCCGTCTAAATTTTATTTCTTTCCATTACAGAGTTATTTATTTCCTATTTCGTTGCTGGCCTGTTAGTATGGATAGTTATAAAAAAATAAGATATTACTTTTTAGATTTTAAATTAAATTAATATCTAGTTAATAATAAATAATAACAGTTCTAAATCCTTAAATATGTACATACAAATTATGATAAGAGATCAAAATATACCTTAGATAAATAATCTATATCGTTTTAATCACGTCTAAGAACTAGCATCTATCGAAGTTCCCGAGGCTCTATCAATATCGGTCGACTATCTCGATCGATGGGTATGCGCGCGCGCACTATAATGACTCAATTATCCGCTTAGAGGAGGCGTGGTACACTACGCTATGTCTTCATTACAAGATATCGCTTTGTATGGAGCTGGAGTCTTTATATTTAATTTTATGAAGTGTTGGGTGAAATAATTAATAACGTAAAATAAAATTACCAGTATTGTCAAATACAAACCAATCTTACGTATATTCGTTTTCATTATCTCCTCCCGTTAATAATATAGCTTGTGCGAGGACAATAGTTCAAGGAATCGGGATCGAACCTGTGATTATCATATCGATAGGCGCCCGCTGGGTATTCCGATGAACTACTGACTTTTAAATGATAAAGTTTAATAATTGTAGTATTCAATGTAAGAAAGTAAGTATTCTGATTTCTGGATACCATCAAATCAGCATACCACCAAAGCTTAAACTTATGTTATGTAGTTGATGTCGGCACTTATATTAAGATTTCTGGTCTAGTACAATCAACATATAATAGTTAAATAGTTATTATAATTTCTGCTCATTTTTGTACAATAGCTTGTATATTTGTTTCACGTAGAAACAATATGTTTAGTATTTAAAAGTCTTTAAGTGACTCAAAATTCAAAAATAATACGTTTCCATCTCCTCACCGTGTAGCCTAGAGCACACGCAGCGGTACTCAAGGATACTATCTCACTGGGAAATATAGCTAAGAATTTATTGGTAATATCGATATGGAGTCGTGATGGTCATGTACCGTATATTTTCAGTATCAAGCTATAGTCTAAACACTATCTCCTTTGATCTCAGTTTAAGCTGACCTCGCGGGTCATGAATTGATTTTTATGGTACCATTTTACGATCTGGCCACACACACTTATGTATTAAGTATTATATAATATTTTATGTTTATGTCAGTTCACAAGATTTTATGAACTATGATTTAATGTGGCTGCAAAAATCTGAAATAATGATGATAATAATGTCCTATTAACATTACATGACGAAAATTTTATTTTTGTATAGGGATGTTATGACACCTCCTAGGAATTGGAGGCCCACATAGGCAGGCCAACCGTCGGGGCGGCAGTATGCGCGGGCGATCCCGTGGCGCCCCCGGAAAAGACGAAGTTGGTACAGCTGGTTTTTTAGTGGGTGTTCTGGTGTGCTAGGGTGCATTAGGTGTTGTAGGCACCCTCTCGCTTCTAGTGGGTGAAACGCACAATGTGTCTTTAGAACGAGATAAAAAAGGGACGTTGCGCTAGCCCGTTAGGGTAGGTAGCATCCATTTTTCGCATTTGCTTTCCATTCTTCATTCTACACCAATGTAAGTAAGCACATAAAACATCTCATCGCAATTGGATGAATGACTTGGTAACTTTTCTATTTTATGAATATTTATGTCTAACATATTAAAATATTGTAGATATATTATCATTAAGATGAACAGCATTTGCGTTAATTCGAAAAAACTTATTAAAATCCTTATTTAAAATATCAATATTTAAATGTGTAGTCGTTTAAAAATGAATTTACATAAAAGTAAAATAACCGTCATTCTAGGTGTGATTGTGATGACGTAGACTTTTCAAAACGTTTTGGCAGATGTCGGTCCCAGAGTCGCGGTCAAGCGTCCGTCACGGACTTCAATTTCCGGGGATGAGATGTGACACGATTTAAATTTTCATTTTGCGATGTCACAAAGTTGTTTAGTAATGGAAGTCGGAATATTGTTTTAAAGGTGTTCAAAAGGTCTTTACATTGCGAACGTCTCATGATATTTTTTTTTACTTTAAAATCGGCAAACAGTCGGGCGAATGGACCACCAGATGGTAAGTGGTATCCATCGTATCCCGTGGTCTCCCATATCGTCGATGTAGCCCAACCTTGGGGACTAAGATGTTATATCTCATGTGTCTATATTTACACTGGCTAACTCACTTTTCCAACTGGAACATCACAATACTACGTACATAGTACCGTTTGGCTGTTGAATAAGTGGGTGATACCTACTCAGAGAGCTCAAGCGCATAGCTTGTATAGCCGTAGGGCTTGACGGTAGCGTCAAGTTAAGAGGAGAGAATATTATAATTAAAACTTGATTCTCTTTCCCAGTGTTGCATTTAGAATATATTTTTACAATAAATATATTCAGTAGCTAGTTGACAGTTAATGAAATAATCACATGTTAAATAAATGTGTTTGCTACTGATCGTATTTAAGGCGTGAAAAGCATTGTATTTAATAAGAAATGAAGCTTCATAGTATTCTACTATAAATATCAAGCAAGGTTGAGTGTGATTAAAACAATGTATATGTATCGTAGATATATTTAAATATAGTTAAAACAATATGTTTTTTATTCACAATAAAGTACCTGGAATATATGTTGAATTTCTTGCCGATTCTCCTTAGTAGAATATACATTCCAACAAACCATATAGAATATCATTTAATCTTGTAAAACGTTCATTCAAAAGTCTCGAATTCTGACTTTAGTATAGCATAACTACTTTAATGTTGAAATGTTATTAGTATCATTAAAAAAAATTGGTTAATTAATGGTTTGGTTGGTAATTGAATAGTTCATTAAAAAATATTATCGACTGATAGATTGTATACATATATAATTTATTCTTAAGACTTCTTTGCCTGTTGTCCATATTGTAGTAGTATTGTAAAATTCAGAAGCGTCATACATTGCGCTTCAGCAACGGGCCGGAACGACTTCGCTAGGATAAATCACGAGTGATTTATTTTTATTTGGTTGGCACTTCTGAGCGTCTGCATGCTCTGCAATGTACATTCTTTATTTAAAAATATTATTCTTACAATACATTGTTGTATTGTATTGTAAAATATTGGTTTCGTATTATTTAACATGTTTAATTTTGAGTGTAATAATGTTTCAAGCTGTCAACAAATCATTTATAAAAAAAATTAATTCTTGTTGTTGTAATAAATTATGATTTTTTAACCTTTTTATATATGTTCTATTCGAATATTTATATCTGTACCTATATGATGTTATGGTTATATATATATTGATCATAGTAGCATGTTATGAATATAAGAAATTCATTGATCGCGAGATCCAATCCGGATACAAAAACCGACTTTCCTTGTACTTAATCTACATATGTTTATAATTTATCTCGTGCTCAGCGTGATCATCGTTAGGAAATCTGCATGTGTTGTGTGTGTCTGTGTGCTTGTATGGGAAATTTTCGGGATTTGTTCTATTTTTAATATCAATTAAAGTTCTATAAGAAATATTAACGCTTATATGTCAATA